>NW_008360324.1:3840890-3858280 GCF_000622305.1 Nannospalax galili | reverse complement strand
ATAACCACAGTAGGCCAAGAACCTAGTGACAAATTATACATACAACCAGATCAAAGAATGTAATATATACCTAGGCAAGGTTTATCCAAGAGCATTTGGTCTTTGCCCAAGCTTTATCTACATGGTATATGGTAATTAAAATCACCAGACTGGTGGAACTAACCTTCTTGAATGTTTAACAGACATACTTTGAGGCCTATACTAATTTGCTCAGAGGGACATAAAGGACAATTTTTGCTCCTTGCTCTCCTAGGTCGACTAGCTCCAGGGGATTATGAGCACCTCTCAAAATGTCCTGTAATTGTGGTGGGTCACCTGTCTTCTTGATCAAGGAGGCCGAGGAGACCCCACCAAATGGACTTGAACCAGTGTTCAGTCTACAAAGAGGAGGGTCAACACAGAGGAATCATTTCCTCCATGCTTCCAAGCGAATCCAACCATGGTTGAGCAGGACCTTTGACTTAATCTTTACATAGGCAGAACTGGTAAAAGAAAGGAGCCATGTGACCCCTGAGGAACAGATCCTCAAATGACCTTAAGAGTAAAACTAAAATGGTTTATCTGGGCCAGCTGTATGGCCTTAAACACCCAAAAGGAAAGAATAACCAAAGATTAAAGGGGCCAATATAATTTCTTAAGAGTCCATATGCATAGCTAAAGGCTACATAACAAGCAACAATGCCAGATAGGAGATACCTTCTTTTGAGTTCTTGGCCAGGGTGGCCAAAGGGACTCCCAGATAGTAACCCAGCATAGAACTGGGAAAATGAACAGCAGACCCCAATCTTATCTAAAGGAATATTGGCAATGATTGCTGCTAGATGAGGAACAGCTGACCCTCCTAAAACAAAGACCTCTAGATAGGCTGACTAGATTCACAGAAGGCCAAGTAGTGGGGAATGACTGGGGGTGCCGACAACACAGCAGATAGCAGGAATATCAGAGTATAAGGGCTGTAGTGGGGGGAGGGAGTCTATGGCAGGGTGCCATCTGGGAAGTGGGTGTATAATTGAATAAGATGGTTTGGGATGTTCTGTGTGATACACACCTACACACACACACAAATCACCAAATTTTAAAAAATGTATTATATTTGAGAGGGCTTCTTTGGCAACTACATTTCACTAGTGAATCACGTTGATTTGTTTTTTAATGTAGCTTTCTTTTTGTCATATGTGAATTTTTATGCTGGTTTCCTCTAGCCTCTGTATTCCAGTGATTCTTTTTTCTAAACCCAAGTATAGGCTTTTACATTTTTCCCCACTGAAAAATTAGTTTTGGCCCAACTTTTTCATCCTGTTGAAATCATGCTGTTTTTACTTTTGTTTCAGTTTTGGGTAAGTTCCAAATTCAATAAACACAATTTCTGTCTTAATTCAGCTCATTAAAAATGCCACTTGTGAAAGAGATGTACTCTTGTGCTGGAGTGTGTTACTGAATATGTTACAGCTGTAGTGAAATGCTGCTTCTAATCATGTAATTAAAAATTTTTTAAAAAGAACGATACCATGTGTGAAGATGGTCTCCTTAAAAATAGTACTGTACTAGGGGCTCAGCTTTAGTCTTTGGCTGATGCTGAAATAACATATGGATTTTAGCAAGCAGAGTCCACTGCCACTCTGGCATTTACTGGTAAAGGTGAAGGTTAACTGACAACTGTCAAAGCTATTTGGTTCAGTGTAGAGTGCTTCTTGACAGGTTGGTATTTATAGTGGATCTTTATATATGATATGAGAATGTTATGATTTATGTCCTTGCCTATACACTTTTATATCTTTCTATTGCTGTGTTGTCTAGCCACAAACCAGGTGGCCAGGACTGAGTACAATATTGTATAACTGTAATAATTCAACTGTAAACCTAAAAATTTACAGCCAATTTTGAAAGAGATGCATCTTAGCTCAGGAAATTGTTATTGAATATGTCAATGCTGTAGTAATGAAATGCTTCTTCTAAGTATGTGGTTTTTAAATAAATAATTAAAAAAAATTGAAAAGTATTGTTTTAACCAAGTGGCTCTCAAATAGGGGTGCCATGGCCCAGCAGTACCAACATCATCTGGGAATTAGAGATGCATGCTCAGAAGCTGGGCATGGTGGCACACACCTGTAATCCCATCCCAGCACTGGGGAGACAGAGGCAAGAGAATCTCAAGTTCAAGGCCAGCCTGTGCTATGCAAAGAAATCTGATCTGACTCTGTCTCAGATGAATGTGTGTGTGTGTATGTGTGTGTGTGTGTGTGTGTGTGTGTGTGTGTGTGTGTGAGAGAGAGAGAGAGAGAGAGAGAGAGAGAGAGAGGTTGTTGCCTGGCTTAAGCCCCACCCATACCTGCAGAATGAGACACTCCAGGATGGACCCACCACTAGTGAATGTTTTGTGAAGTCTTCCAGATGGTTCTGATGCATGCTAGCTTGAGAACACTGATCTGGAGAATGCTTTCACTTTAACTGTTATTTCAGGAGCAAAGGGAAGCACAGAAAGTCAGTCTGAGGCAGCACCCACTGCTCCGCCTTGCGGTATGCTATGGTTTGGATCTGGAATAGCTCCCAAAGGCCCGTGTTGAAGGCCCAGTCTCCGCTCTTGCTATTGGAAAGCAGTGAAACTTTAAGGGGTGGGACCTAGTTAGAGGAAGTTATGTCCTTGGGGTGTGCCCTTAAAGGAGACACTGAAATCCTCTTTACTTCCTGGCTGCCATGAAGTAAACAGGTCTCTTCTAAGACATGCTCTCTCCATAATGCCCTGTGGTGCCATAAGTCCAAAGAAACAGTCATCTGCTCCTAGACTTTCAAGTTGTGAAATTGATTGACTTGGGTATTTTGTCAGGAATGGAAAACTGATTGGCTCATGTGCTTTAATTAGGGCATCAGAATTGGTAACAAAGAAGACATGTGTCTAGACACCTCAGGAGCTGAAGTGATGGAGAGGGATGGTCAGGCAAACCGATGATGAGTTGCTATGTGGAAGATGGAGCCTGCAGAAGAGGGTTCCAACTAACCCTGGATCCTTTCTCTGCAGGGATGCTAATGTTGAGACCAAGTGGGTCTAACCTATGGAAATGGGGCTGTGTTTCCTTGGTTAGCTTAAATCTCTGTCCAGCTCTCCTTCCTGCCACCTCTCTTTCAGTTTTGCAACTCAAGAACCAGCTTGTGGCTTGAGAAAGTGAAACTCTTCTATTCTATCACTTCCTCTTGTGTGGTCACAAGTTGTCTCCTGTGACTGCTTTCATCTGTCAAGTGAGGAGTGGTTGTTGGTGAGGGGTATTTGGTCCCTTTGGCTTCCTGACTTTTCTCCTGTGATGGTTTGGGGTCAGTCTTGCTCAGAGAAAATAGCTGCAGATGAAGCACCTCTCACAGTGTCCTGTATCTCCAAGCTGTTCCATTACGAGTCCAACGTTTGCTGCCTTTCACTCATACTGTTTTTCAGGGTGAATGGGAGTGTTCCATTTTGAACTGATCTTTACCAGAACTGCTGAGTTGAAAATCTTTGTGGATCAGTGTTGTTTCTATAGGAGGCCTGGGGGGATGTATTGACCCAAGACCAGCTTCTGTATTGATCCCTTCCTTAGTCATATGCCTCGTGTATTTTTTAATTCCAAGCTCTTGTTCAATACAGCCTTGAAGATTTTACATTTCTCCTGGGAGCTTTTTCCCATCTGTACTTAGAGAAAAACTTTTCTTTGCCAGCTCCCTGGGCTGGAGAGTAGAGATTTTAATAAAAACAATGATAATTTTAAAAAAATATATTATTTATTATTTTTATTTTATGTGTATGAGTGTTTTGCCTGTACGTATGTAAGTGTACCTATGTCGTGCAATGCCCAAGGAGGTCAGAAGAAGGATTCTGATGCCCTAGCGCTGGAGTTACAGATGGTTGTTCATTGCCTGTGGGTGCTAGGAATCAAAACTGGGTCCTCTGCAAGAGCAGCCAGTGCTCTTGATTGATGAGCCATCTCTCCAGCCCAACAATCATAATTTCTGCTGGAGCTGTTGCTTTTTACAAATGAGATAGCATTACCAGAGTTGTTAGGGTCAGAGCCTGGGCCCTGACAGCCCTATCAAGCTAGGCTTGGCCACCAGTCCTCAATTGGTCAATTAAGTATACAAATAGTAGAGAAAGGAGATCTATTCAATGTGACCACATTGGAGAAAAGAACATATAAAGAGGTCCAGTGACCCCCCAAAAGCCATCTTTAGGGTCTTTACATGAAGGTTAGTTTTTAAATAGAGAACAAGAGGTATATATAACTAAGTACTCCTGGTCAAGGTGTGGGCCTGCCCACCACTGACCCATCATGATCTCAAGCCCAGTCACTTCTATAAGATGGTCTGACATGTTGTCAAACTGTGTGAAATCTTTTTCTGGGAGACAAGTTCCTTCTCTGCCTGGCACCAGGGCTCAGTGTTTTTTCTTCTCCCAGAATGAGATTTCTGGAGAAATTCCAATTTCTTTGGGTCCATTGTTTCAACAGTCTGACAGCCAAAAGGAGGGGTACAAGTGCCTCTTTTTAGAATACTTCCATTCCTGCTTGGATACGTAGAGTAGGAGTTTGTATTTCCAGAATCTTCATCTCCTGCCTTCATTTGTTGCCTGTATCCATGGTGCATCCTGATGGCAGGGTTCATTTTGAGTCCAGCCTTCACATCTCCCTCTATGAGGCTAGCTTTCAATTCTATCAGTATTTACAACAAACATGGATCTCCCTCCCCCCAATTTCCTGTGAACACAAATGAATATTTAATTTTTAAAACCTTGTTTGTTATTTCTATATGCTAAAGCAGAGAGGCTTGCATTAGCTCAACCCACGTTCTCCCTATAACTAAACCCCAGGTGACATAATGTTTTGCGATTCCTTTTTAGGTGAGGAAGTCATTTATTGATTACTATAGAGGTTGCTTCATGGCTCCAGACTTTACCATTGCAGCTACACTGATGCTGAACCAGGTGCCAGAGACCCCAAATATCCACTTTTTCTTTGCACCCTGCTCAGGGGTGAGAGGAGGACCAAGCCACTGGGAGGCTCCATTTCTAAGATGCTCCAACACTAGGCTTTGGTGTCTCATCTCTTCTTTGTCCACAGTCCCTCCTTACTTGTGTCTGGGGTCTGCATCCTATGGAACCCCCAGGATGAGCCAGATAATGACTCCTTGAAGTGATGAAGAAGACATAGTGGGTTGGTGTTAATTGGTGACTTCCTCAAGGACAGTGGAGTGGAACTATTTCTTCCCTTCAGCAACCACAGAGCTTATTTAGTCTAGTTTCAGTTTTCTGTGATGTTAGAAGATAGAACCTGAAATTTTGTTTGTTATTACCTAACTAAACTGGAAGTAGCGGTAAGAAGGAAACAAGGGGTGGGATCAGGCTGTTTGGAGGGATTTTCCTTTTTTTTTTTTTTTTTGGTTTTTTTGAGAGAGTTTCTCCCTGTAGCCCCAGATGTCCTGAAACTCACTATGTAGACCAGGCTGGCCTTAAACTCACAGAGATCCACCTGCCTCTGCCTCCCGAGTGCTGGGATTAAAGGCATGCGCCACCACGCCCCGCATTTTCCTTTTTACTTAAGATTTTAGTATGTTCTGCCTTTTTACATGAAAAAGGGAAACCCAGCTTTATTAATACTAACTTTCATTTTAGGATGCATGGAATGTGATTTTTGTGATTTGATATTGAGGATACAACACATTAAACTTTGGTTCTTGAGGACTGGAGGAAAGGGTCAACACATCAAATTGCTCATTCCTCACATAGATTCACAGGTACTGTCCTAAGTTGACTAAGTATAAATCTAAAAATTCTAGAGACATTTTAGAGCACAATTTACAGTTAAAAATCATTTGAAGTATGCTGTTTAAAAATCACAAGATTTCTAGGGAAAACATGAAATAGTATAATTCAAAAATTAGGAGTCTGAGAGGGGAATTATGAAGTTGTAGAATCCAAGACATTCTTCATCTGTGACATTATGTCGACATCAACTTCTGTTGAAATTAGAAGCATAAATATTTTTTTTATGCTATGCTGGTAACCACAAGAAAGGCCAAAACTCAGAAACTAGTAACCATAGCCATTTCTAGAATACAGAGAAGTCTCTGATTTCATGGCTTTCTATAAAAAAAAAATTAAAGATTACGGGCATGCAATTATTTACATAACAATGAAAGCCATTTACCATGTTCAAGGGGTCAGAGATAATTGTGTCCTGGTCAGCAAGATCTGGACAGAGCAATGTTTTGATTTCTAGTCCTGCCAAATCTGTTTTCTTAGGCAGGAGAGGGCCAGAGAGGCCAGGGAGGATCAGTAGAGATAAGCTCCCACATGACAGCTGGTTGGGAGGAGGGAGATCAGACTCACCCTGCTCTGAAGAAGGGATCATGGGACTGAAAGAAAGTTATCTGAGCCTCAGAAGGTCAGTTACTGGACTGACACTTCGCGTTCTACTGTTATTCACACGCACTTTCAGAAGATCACTGGAAGAGGAAGACTTTTCTACACGGAGAATAGGAAAGGAGATTAGAAAAAGAAAGAATGCGATCACTGTCCCTTCTTTTTCGTCTCCCAACCTCCCATGTCCAACATTTGGTATTCTTGCTTATTTTAAGGCCCTAGGCCGAAGCTCTCAATTTCTCTAAGCTAAAGAATAGACTAGAGAAAAGGAAAGATGAAAGATGTGCCAGCCCATCTCCATTCATGCAAAGGCACCTTCCCAGTGGAATTTCTTCTGTGCAGTAATGTTAAATGTGAGCTGAAAATCCCGGCTCTGGGTCCTTCAGATGAGGCTACTAACCCAAAATAAGCAAAGGCAGGGAATTTCTCTAGAGCCCCTACAACTCATAGTGCCAGCACCCAATTCAGCTCTGAGTGCTGTTGCACCTATCAGCTTTACTGTGGCCTGACCATTTCTACTGTAAGAAGCTGTGTATATGGCTCTATGAACCTGGGCTCTTAGCTCTTGGATGTTTTAAAGTTTCTGAGTCCTTCCTTCCTTCCTTCCTTCCTTCCTTCCTTCCTTCCTTCCTCCCTCCCTCCCTCCTTCCCTCTCTTTCTTTCCCTCCCTCCCTCCATCCCTGGCAGACCTTCTAACCTCCCAGGTGACCCAGGCTTTGTCTAGCCAAGCACTGGGTACTGGGTAGGTGGCCTTCCTTTCCTTCCTTCCTTCCTTCCTTACTTCCTTCCTTCCTTCCTTCATTTCTTCCTTCCTTCCTTTCCTTCCTTCCCTCCCTTCCTTCCTCTCTCTCTTTCTCTTCCTTCCTTCTTCCTTTCTTTCTCTCTCCCTCCCTTCCTTCCTTCCTCCCTCCCTCCCTCCCTCTCTTTCTCTTTCTCTCTACCTCCCTCCATCCCTCCCCCTTCCTTCCTTCCTTCCTTCCTTCCTTCCTTCCTTCCTTCCTTCCTTCCTTCCTTCCTTCCTTTTGTTCTTTCAATGGGGTCTCCTTATAACCTCAGCTGGCCTGGAGCTCACTATGTAGATGACCAGGCTGGGCTTGATCTCACAGAGATCTACCTACATCTGTTTCCCATGTTCTGGGATTAAAGACGTGTAGCACCACACCGGGTACGATTCCTTCTTGATTCCCATCACTGGAGGAAGCTGTC
This sequence comes from Nannospalax galili, assembly GCF_000622305.1. Lineage (NCBI taxonomy): Eukaryota > Metazoa > Chordata > Mammalia > Rodentia > Spalacidae > Nannospalax > Nannospalax galili. Next base: position 3,850,695 of record NW_008360324.1, on the reverse strand, counting down.
TCTCCCACTTTTCTCCGATCAAGGTACCGAGGACTTTCCCATGTCCACTATGGATGTGTGGGTAAGTACTTGGAACTTGGGATCCTCTTGTCAGTGAAGACATTTACCGGTGGCTTTTGCCAGCCTCCCAAATACACCGGCTCAAATCTCTCCCTTAAGCCCCCTTGTTGAAAGCCCAGCCCCGCATTGCACATGCCTGGCTCCTCCATGCCGCTCCTGACTCTTCAGGTTCATCTTCTCCTCTCCCATCTGTTCTTGCGCATTCTGCCCTCACCTCCGCTTTGCACACTAAGCTCTTTTATGCCTCTGTGCTCTGGCACAGTGCTTTCTCTGTGCCTGGAATGCCCAACTTTGCCTCTCATTTCTGAAGTTGCTCTTAGTGACTTCACAGGCTGGTAACTGGCTTATCTCCTGAGCCGTTAGAACATTGGACATTCTTTATTTCATGTGTCTGCCTCCTTCCACCTTCTCTAATGTCCTGTAGGGGCAGTGATTCATCAGCCTCTCTGCTCAGCTCTTACCACAGTACCCACACTGAACACACACCTGGGGCCTCCATGCTCAAGTAGGTGAAGTCAAGCTTTGGAATCTAATGGAGTAGAAATCTTAGCCCTGCCACTTCCTTACAGTGTGATTGGGGCATGATAATTACAGTGAGCCTCAGAGTCCCCACACGTGCAATTAGCATTCACCTTCACGGCACTGCCAATATAATTATATCAGATCATTCTGGGGCTGGAGACACAGCTTAGGGTTGAACAGTGTTTGCTGCTCTCACAGAGGACCCAAGTTCGGTTCCCAGTACCCACATGGGATGGCTCACAACTGTCTGTAACTCCAGCTCCAGGGGCTCCAATGCAGTCTTCTGGCCCCTGAAAGCAACCCCACACACATGGCATTCACTCACACAGACACATATATACACATTTAAAAAAATCTTTAAAAAATCAGATCATTCTGTGAAGTGCTTTGCACATGTGGAAGTATGCTCTTAGTTTCTGGTATAACTATTAGATGTTAGATGAAAGGGGTGTATGATTTCAGAATTCTCCCTTGCCCACATTTTCTCTCATCTTTTGCAAAACTCTTAAGTGCAAGTAACAAAAGCTTTGAAGATGGAACTTTAAAATCAATGTTAGGAGATGGAGAGATGGCTCAGTATTTAAAAATGAGTACTGATCTTGCAGAGGACCTGAGCCCAGTTCCTAGCACCTATATCAGGTGGTTCACAACCACCTGTAACTCCAGGTCTGGGGAATCTTCTGCCCTCTTCTGGCTTCTCTGGGCATTGCATGCCATACACACATACATACATAATTAAAAATCAATCAGCATTCATGAACTAAAATTATGTGCTCTACCTGTTTATCATAGCACTATTCGCAACAACTAAATTATGGTATTTGTCTTGGTGCTTATCAGCAGGTGAAGGGGTAAAGGAAATGTACAAATACAGTTTGTGTCCAACTTTTAATGTTACAACATAGCATTGTCATTATAAAGTTCATACCATGCAAATGAGTGCCAAAATAAACCACACACATAGAAATCATAACGTTTAAAAATTTTTTTGGGTCTTTTTGAGACAGGGACTCCCTGTAGTCCCAGCTGGCTTAGAACTTGCTATGTGCTGGCCTTGAACTCACAAAGATCCGCCTGCCTCTGCCTCCCAAGTGTTGGGATTAAAGGCGTGTGCCACCATGCCTGGCTGTCATTTAAAAATTAGAAATTTTTTTTATGTGTATGACTGTTTTGCTTGCATGTATGTAGGTGCACCACATGCGTGTAATGCCCACAGCAGCCAGAGAGGACATCAGAACCCCTGGAGCTGGAGTTACAGATTGTTATTAGCTACCATGTGGATGCAGGGAACTGAACCCAGGGCATCTGCAAGAGCAATCAGTGCTCCTCACCACGCAGCCACCTCTCCAGCTCCAATCATAACATTTTTGTAAATTCATGGCTTTAAGTTAGGCTGTACTCACAGCACCCTGGGCCACAGGGTGGACATGACTCAACAATGGAGTTTTGCTCAGCCATAAGGAAGAACGAAATTGTATTATCCAGGAAAATGGATGGAACTGGAGGATTATCACCATAACTGAAAAACCTGATGCAGAAAGTAAAATATTGCAGGCTTTCCTTTCTAGGTAGAAGCTGGGGAAGAGGTGAGGAGGCTAAGAAATGAAAACGAGGACCACTAGGGATGGGACAGAGATGGGAGGAAAGGGAGAGGGCCTATGAGAAAGGATAACAGAGCCGAGGGAGATCAAAACAGTTCCTGGGCATGCGTGGTAAAACCCCTCTGAAAAATGAGGTTAGCCTGGGAAAAAAAAAAAAAAAAAAAAAAAAAAAAAAAAAAAAAAAAAATTAAACTGTGCTGCATGTTGGCGGCAGTGGCCGTTTCCTGGAGGGCTGTCTTTCCCTGTGCCCTGCCTCCACGCAGACCTTCTGGATTCGTCTGCCAAGAGGCCACCACATTCAAAGCCCACAAAGTTGGAGGTCACTGGTTGGCTGGCAAGCGAGGATCAGAGTTGGAACGTCGTTTCTTCTGCTCCTTTCTGTTCATCACAGCACACGAACTCAGGCCCTCTGCCCTTTGCCCTTGTTTGGTCACCCATGGTAGACCTGCGCCCCTTACAGAAGTGGTGGAAAACCCTGTAGGGACTCAAGGTTTTGAGAGAGAATTTCCATTAAAAACTAGGAAGGGCTAGGCGGACTCTCAAATATTTGCCTCGAGTGCCGCCTGCTGGAAAAATGCTGTATTGCATCCATAAATATCTAATTTTTGAGAAGTTCATACATGAGTATTGTATTTTATTTCCACCCCTACCAGTCCCCCTCAAACTCCCTTTATGTCCTCTCACTTCATCACAATTTCTTGTCCTCTTATTATTGTTATGTATACATATATACATTCATAAAAATACACATGTATGTGTATGTAATGCATTGAGTCCATTTAGTGGTACTCCTGTGTACCTGTGTTTAGGGCTGCCCACTTGGAGAAAACTGGTTCTGCCTCTCTCATCATCCATTGGTTGCGATAGGTAAAAAGTTGGTGGAGAATGAGCGAATGGATGATGAGGCACCGAGGCACAGCTAAAACTCCATCAAAATAGGGTTTATTAGCAAAGGAACACATGGGACAGATTCCCTTCTGGGCAGGGAAAATGTCTGCCGGGGTCTTGAGCTGGGGTCTTTTTAAAAGGGAGGCTTCTGCTTCCTGCAGAAGATGTATTTTTTTTTTTAAGTTGGGTGGGGGGGAGTGGGAAAGCGGACTGTTAAAACCTGTCCTCTTTAGAGATCAAAGGGGAAACCTGTTGTGTTGGCCAAACAGTGGAGAAAAGTCTGCTTCTCTTGACTTCAAAGACCAAGGTGCTTATCAGCTAGGTTCCCTTTTCTCTGGAGCATGGGAAGTCCTTGGGATCCTGTTGGTGAGGGGGCGGGGCTATCTGAACCTTAACAGGTTGCCTGCAGCTCTTCACTTGTGGTGGGACCCTGTGAAATTTCCCCCATCCATCTTGGCATGTCAACTGTTTCTGTCATTATGCAGATCTCCTTAGACTGCCAAACCGTGGAGCTTTTACAGATGCAGCTTCCTATCATGTCCAGAATTCATTAAATAGCAGCAGGTGTCCTGTCCCTCTCTGCCTAGAAGTTTTCAATTGAACAGAAAAGATAGTTTATTATTTATTATTTTCATCTTTTGAGACAGAGTTTCTGTTTTCTGTGTATTCCTGGTGGGTGGGGACTTGCCGTGTAGCCTCGGCTGGCCCGTGTTTCTCCTTCCTTTGTGATTTGAGTGCTGGGATTACTGGAGCACACCATGATAACCAGGCTGGAAAAGACAGTTTAACACATACATTTTTTTATTTGCTTCCACCATTGGAGGTAACTGGCTAGCTGGTGTACTGGAGTCGTAAAGTCTCAAGTACACTGAGGCTGAACTCAGGAAGTCCAGGTCACAGAAAGGGGATCCTGAGGAGTGTAGGCGGATGTTCAGTATTAACCACTCATCTTATCAGAAACCAAATGAATGGTTACTGTTCTGCTCTGTACACATGAAACGTGAGACAACTCATAAAAATAATTGGGTTTTATTTTTTATTTTATGTGTGTGAGCGTATTGCTTGCATGTATGCAAGTGCACCATGTGTATGCAGTACCCACAGAGGCCAGAAGAGGGCATCAGTTCTCCTGGAACTGGAGTTATGGATGGTAGCTGCCTTGTGGGTACTGGGAATTGAACCCAGGTCCTCTGTAAGAGCAGCCAGTGCTCTTAAGCACTGAGCCATCTCTTCAGTCCCTTGATTCATTTTTATCACACATTCATGGCACCACAGAACTGTCCTCAACAGTAGGGTTCTAAAACCACAGCAATGACCTCTGAAACCAAGACAATGACCACAAGTCTATGTTTTCCATCTCCCTCTTTATTTTCAAAGCACTTGTGTGCTGGTTGGCCATACAGAGCTCATGAGGAACCATGCCAACTTTATCTCCCAGCCTGTTTGAAGACCCTTGTATTAAGTTATGGTCTTTAAGCTGCCACCACTAAGTGGAGTCTTTAAGAGATGGGGCCTCATGGGAGCTCTTAAGATCACTAGGCACATGTCCTGGAAGGGACAAACCAAATCATCCGACTCCCAGCATAGCCGCGATAACACTTCCCTCCTGCACAGTCTGAGTCTTGACAACACTGACAGACAAGTCAGCCCCTTCTCCACCTCCTGTCCTCATCTGCTTCCTATGGCCTCCACACCTGCCTACTCTGAGATCCAGACACAGATGAACACTGCTCTTCTTTCTCCAAATGTCTTCCACTGCCATTCTGTTGATTTCCTTTCAACATATGGTTTCTTCCCTCTGTCTGTCCCTCATCTGTTGGTCATCTTTTTCTCCTCTAGACTGCTCCCTCCTTCTTGATCTGTGCCCTGGGGTCCAGAATTATAAAATTTCCACTTAGGACTGCCTTCATTGTGTTTCATAGATTTTGGTATGTTGTGTTTTCATTTTCATTCAGTTCTAGGAATTTTTTAAACTTTCTTCTTGATTTCTCCCTTGATCCAACTTTCATTCTATAGTGTATTGTTTAGTTCCATAGTTTATGGACTTTTTCCCATTTCTATTGTTTCTAATATCAAGCTTTATTCCTTTGTGGTCAGATAGAATTCAGGGTATTATCTCAGTTTTCCTAAATTTACGGAGACTTGCTTTGTGTCCTAATATGTGGTTAATTTGAGAGAATGTTCCATGGGCTGTTGAGAAGAAATTTTATTCTTTGGTATTTGGGTGGAATATTCTGTAAATATCTGTTAAATCCATTTTATTTATGATGCCATTTAACTCCAGGGATTCTCTACTTTGTTTTTGTTGGATGACCTATCTATTAGTGACAATGGGACACTAAAGTTACCTACTATCACTGTGTCGGAGTCAACATGTGATTTTAGCTCCAATAGAATTTCTTTTATGAAATTGAGTGCCCTGTGTTTCGTGAATATATGTTTAGAACTTTCATATCCTGTTGCTGGATATTTCCTTTAATGAGTATGAAGGGACATTCCCTGTCATTTGTTCACTTCTGGTGGGAGTACAAACTAGTGCAACCATTACGGAAATCAGCGTGGAGATTCCTCAAAAAGCTAGAAATAGATATCCTACATGATCCAGTCATGCCACTGTTGGGCATATACACAAAGGACTCTGTATCCTACTACAGAGATACCTGCTCATCCATGTGCATTGCTGCTCTATTCACAATAGCCAAGAAATGGAAACAACCTAGATGTCCATCGACTGATGAGTGGATAATGAAAGTATGGTACATTTACACAATGGAATATTATTCAGCTGTTAAAAAAACAAAATTATGAAATTCACAGGTAAATGAATGGAACTGGAAACAATCAACCTAAGTGAGGTAACCCAGATCTGGAAAGACAAATGTCACATGTTATGTCTCATAAATAAATGCTACCTCTGACTCTTTAGACAGGTGTGTTTCCGGTGAAAAATACTTAGAGATCATGATCACAGGCAGTCTGCTGTGCCTTGTATATCTAACCCCAAAGGTCCAAGGTCTGAAGCACTTCAAGATGTTATTGTGTGCAATGTGCTACCTGAAACATGAATGAGAGCTAAAGGTGGACCTGCTCCAGACTGGTCCCTTGCTAACTGGCCTCCCAGAATGGGAGATAGTGCCAGCTGGGACCTAGTGTCATGGAAGTCAATCCTGATTGATGCTTTCCTGGCTGATAACACCAATGTGACATCTCTCCCACCAGCTTGCTGTGTGATTCAACTGGTACTACATAGCTTGGCTCTCACCAGGAACAGAGGACTGGTATACTGTGTGACCTCACACAGCAACTGGCCAGATGGGATGGGAACCAGGTCATGTCATGTGCCTGCTGTAGGCTTGATTAGTTGCTGTGATAAACCATCATGACCAAGGCAACTTATAGAAAGAAGAGCTTATTTGACTTATTGTTCCAGAGGGATAAGAGTCAATCATGGTGGGGGAGGCATGGCAGAAAGTGTCTGGAGCAAAAAACTGAGAGCTCACATCTTCAAGCAGGCACAGGAAAGAGAGAGAGAGAGAGAGAGAGAGAGAGAGAGAGAGAGAGAGAGAGAGAGAGAACAAAACTGCAAGTGGGATATGAGGCTATTAATTCTCAAAGACTGTCCCCAGTGACATACTTTCCCCAGCAAGGCCACACCTCCTAAAGATTCCATGACCCTCCCCAGACAGCACCAGCAACTTACCAAGTGTCCATATATTTGAGCCTATGGGGGATACTCTTATTCAGACCACCTCAACCCTGGTGCTGGTTAGTTCAGACTGACTTTTGAAAATCAGAACATTCAAAACCCCACAACCTGAAGCCTGGGACCCCTGACAGCTTACCTGATAGGTAGTTCTCTGGCACTGTCTTACAAAATGGAAGATGACGAGGCTCTGTTCACTGCCCTTGCTTTGTGTGGGTGTATGTGTGCACGCACGCACGCATATAGGCATGTGTTCCTTTTTTGAACTTTTTGTTTTCCAATCTTTTATTCATGATTGTCCAAATACTCTCTCCTTATCTATCCTTGATCCTTTCTATTTCCTGACCCACAAAATCATTTTGTAATAGAATTTTTTCAGTTAAGATTGGACTTTGGAGGGTCACACATTATGCTAAACTCCCAAGTTTGTGTTTTTGCCTATGGGGAGTGATGTCATTATTGGGGCTGGTGGCAAGAACTCATTGCTACAGGGAAAGCTTGAGGAGTTCAGGCAGACCTAGTGATAAAATTCTGGCTGCCATAGTCACAGAGGATAGTCACAGTTTCTGCAAGCTTTAAAGCTAGTGCTTCAAAATATTTAACTAATTAATTAGTTTTTAAAATTTTATTTGTGTGAGTGTATTGCCTGCATGTAAGTGTACTTATGCCATGCAATGTCCGCGGAGGTCAGAAGAGGATGTCGGATTCCTCTGGAACTGGAATTATTGATAGTTGTTAGCCACCACGTGGGTGCTGGACATTGAATTGAACCTTCGTCCTCTGCAAGAGCAGCCAGTACTCTTAACTGCTGAGCCATCTTTCCAGCCCCTGGTGCAGGGATTTTATTTGCTGGCGACTTCTCTTGCCTGAATAAGAAATCGATTGCATTACTTTTTTAATATCTAGAGGTGTTATATCCAGAAGGCATCCGAGAGGGAATCTGGTGTTTGATGCTGAGCCACTTCCACTTCTTTTGGAAGATTTAAACAAGTTTTTGTTGATTTTAAAAATTGAATTTAAAAAAATGTGTGTGTGTGTGTGTGTGTGTGCGCGCGCGCACACACACACACACGCACTCATATGTGCCTAGGTGTATGTGTGGAGGTCAGGGGTCAGCTTTAAGGAGCTGGTTCTCCCTTTTCACCACGTGGGTCTTAGAGATCAGAATCAGGTTATCAGGCTTGATGGCAAGCAACTTTAGTCACAATGCCATCTCTCCAGCCCAGGTAGGCATTCCTGTGTGTGTGCACAAGTGTGTGTGCATGGGTATACATGTGGAAGCTGGAAGTCAGTGTCCACTGTCTTCTTCAATTGCTTCTCCACCTTACTTTCTAACAAAACATTTATTTACTCTGTGTGTCTGTGTGTGTGTATATCTTTATGCACGTATGTATGTGTATGTATGTGTGTGTGCGCACCATGGCCATGGCATGTGTGTGGAGGTCAGAGGACAGCTTGTGGAAATAGGCATTCTTCTTACCATGTGGGTCCCAGAGATAGAACTCAGGTCATCAGAGTTGGCAGCAAGCCATCTTATCAGCTCCCATCTTATCTCTCCCCGAGCTCACCTATAGACTCCCCTAATGAGCCCCAGGGATCCTCCTGCCTCCTCCACCTATCCAGTGCTAGAATTGTAGACTTGTACACCAGGCTTTGTGCAGAGGTGCTGGGAATCAACACATGCTTGTGTGGCAAGCACTTTACTGAGTGAGCTGTCCTCCAGCTCCCAACTGCCCTGATTCTGTGTCCACCAGTTTCCCAGGCAACACTGCATTTGTAGGCCATAGTATGTTCTCACTCACCTGTGCTCTGTGTACTGCTCTATTTTCTGCCTCTCTCTCTCTCTCTCTCTCTCTCTCTCTCTCTCTCTCTCTCTCCCTCTCCCCCTTTCTCCCTCTCTCTTTCTCATATTTAAACAAAACTCTATCATACACAGAAATGCTTACTTTTAAAATTTAATTTCATTATAGGGGGGGAGCATTATAGATTATAATTTGTTAACAGAAAAGTTACAAAAATGATGCAGAGTTCTGGAACACCTTTCCATCCAACTTTCCCCCATGTCCACTAACTTCCTAGACAGCCATGGTACATGTATCAAAGCTAAGCAATGGGCATAGCTACATCACTATTTACTAAACCATGGACTGTGATCATATTCCATGGTTTTTCTGTGAAAGTCCTTTTCCTGTTTTAGGGTCAAACACAAGGTGCAAATTTATTTTCATGTCTCCCTTAGCCTCTTTTCTCCTCCAGCCTTTCCTTGTTTCCCATGACCTTGGCAATTTTAAGGAGCACTGGTCAAGTAGTTTGTAGAGTGCCCCTAAATTTGGTCTGTCTAATATTTTCTCACAATTAGGCTGAGGTTATAGGTTAATGGGAACAAGACCACAGAGGGGACAAGACATGCCCCTTTTGGGGCATTGTATCAGAGGCGGTATGGCAGCGACGGGACTTACCATTTGATTACCAGGTGCCTGCCAGGCTTCCTAGCTGTAAAGTTAGTGTTTGTTTTCCACTGTCTGGATGCCGAGCTCTGGCAGCATATCACAGTTTAGCCTTTGCTCAAGGGGAGAAGATCTAAGCCCTGTCTCTGGGAGTGTGAGTGTCACATGTTATTGCAAAGTTTTCTATAGGATGCTTTGTCTTTTTTTTTTCCTCCCTTTATTTACATTTCTCTGGAACCCTAGATAGGAATTTTATTTTATTGAGCTATATTTCAGCAAAATAATTATTTTGTTGTTCATATTGTTCCAGTTTTGAACAGTGGGATTTCTGATCTAAGCCCTGTCTCTGGGAGTGTGAGTGTCACATGTTATTGCAAAGTTTTCTATAGGATGCTTTGTCTTTTTTTTTTCCTCCCTTTATTTACATTTCTCTGGAACCCTAGATAGGAATTTTATTTTATTGAGCTATATTTCAGCAAAATAATTATTTTGTTGTTCATATTGTTCCAGTTTTGAACAGTGGGATTTCTTTCAGGCTAGTTCCTATGTTTTTTGGCATGCTCTCTCCATATATATATATCTAT
>NW_008360324.1:3828456-3840869 GCF_000622305.1 Nannospalax galili | reverse complement strand
CATATATGTATATATCACTTTCTTTTTAGTCCCATAAAATATTCTAAGTTCATTTTACATGTTCCTTGTTTATCTTAACAATGATTTATTTCTCTAGTAGCTTTGGAAAATTATATTTTTATATTTTAAAACCAAGATGCTCATGGCTACTGGGGTGTCATTGTTTCTTGGCCTTTCGCAGACAGAGCTAGGAGATTGTGTGTGTGTGTGTGTGTGTGTGTGTGTGTGTGTGTACGTACACATATCTGTAATTACTTCTGCATCCATTCATTTATATAAATAAATGTGAGTTTTGAAACGGAACAGGAATCCATGAAACTACTTTAACCGCCAGTGCTATGCTAGAAGGTTTATTTGGGGAGCTGGAGAGATGGTTCAGTATTTAAAGGGACTTTCTGCTCTTCCAGAAGATCCAGGCTTGGTTCCCAGTACTCTGTTGGCCAGCTCACAACTGCCTGTAACTCAGCTCCAGAGAATCCAACATCCCCTTCTGCCTTCCACAAGTACCTCCACACATGTGGCATACACTTGTGCAGACACACACACACACATAAATAAAAATAAACAAAATTTTAGAGAGTTTGTTCTGGTTTTTCTTCCTTACTTTGGAGACCTTGATTCCCATTATCTACAACTCATTTCCTTACTTGTTCAAAGCTAATGCATATGCAATACATACATAAAATCGTTTCAGAATTGCTAAACTGTTTCCTTAGTAAACCAAGTTTTATATACTGTTTTTCTAAAGAAAAACTTTCTAAAAGTATAAACTACATATAGACAACAAATGAATAGTGATGTTTTGAGGTGATGGACCATGGGAGAGCACTGGGACTCAGCACTGGAGAAAGGACCTTGCAGAATACAAGGCCTGGGATGGCAGCAGAGAGAGGGGCAAAGCATATTGGCAACCTTGACCCCCTGCTCCACAGCTGGGTGACCCCCCCATTGTGGGAAAAGAATGAGAGAATGCCCACTAACTCATCACCAGAATCCTAAGTGTAAGAGAGTTCTAGTAATCAGACATGCAGCTGGGTGGTAGAACTCTCTAGAGCACGTAAGCAGCTCTGTCTAGAGGAGAAAGTTATACTGTGCCCTTTCTTGCCCTGGCTGCTGCAGTGTGGGACCATCTTGGTGAAGGAGCTACTATCTGCAGCCATTCCTGGAGTCCACAGACACCCCACCAAATTAGCAGAAAGGCTTGTATGTCAGAAACTCACTTAAGCTCAGTAGTATTAACAGTGACACTGATACCAAAGTCCACACAGGGCTTAGGACAGTACGTGTGGAGACTGCTGTTCCCAAGATATGAAAGACCAAGGTTCTAGTCACTTTGATCAGAGTTCAGTCCTTAGAACGCACATAAAGATGCAAAATGGGAAGTGTTTCTCACAAGTGGCCCTCTGACCTCAACATGCACCACAGCATGTGCGCCCCCCACAAACAAACAAATGCACAAATAAACGTAAAATTTAAAAAATGATTTCCCACTTTTTCTACATTTTATTTATTATTTTTATTTTATGTGTATGAGTGTAATCCCTGCATGTAAGTAGGTGCACCCATGTTGTGCAATGCCTGCAGAGGTCAGGAGAGGGTGTAGGATCTCCAGGAACTGGAGTTACAGACCATTGTTCAGTCACCATGTGGGTGCTGGGAAACAAACCCTCGTCCTCTGCAAGACCAGTCAGTGCTCTTAACTGCTGAGCCATCTCTCTAGCCCAAATGTAAAAAAAAAAATTAAAAATAATTCAAAAGAATGATTGTAAGGATACCTACTGAGATACAAAAACATACATAAGATAGTTCCATGAAATTAGGAAAACAGCTTATTTTCTAAATAAGATTAGCAAAGAGATAGAGAGGAAAAAGAAGCAAACTAAACCTTGGAATGAAAGAACACAAGAGTTAAATCAAAAATGCAAATTGAGAGCATCAGCAACAGACTAGATCAAACAAAAGGAAAGAATCATGAGCTTAGAATGAGGTATTTTGAAATATCTTAGTCAGATCAAAATAAAAGAGACAGAATGAAGGAAGCTTCCGAGACTTATGAGATATCATTAATGAAGAGAATCAGATTATTAGAGTTCCTGAAAAATGAAAAGAACGGAAAAGTATAGACGTGCTATCTAATGAAATGATAGCTGAAACTTTCCTAGTCTTGGGAACAACATGGACAAAGTCCTCAGTGTGGCATATTAAGAAAAATTGTCAAATGTCCAAGACAAAGACAAAATTCTAAAAACTACCAGAGAAAAGTGCCAAGTCATGTTCAAATGAACTCTCATGAGAATAACACCAAATTTCTCAGCAGAAATTTTATGGACCAAGAGGGAATAGAATGGCATACTGAAAGTTCTGAAACAAAAATCTGCCAACTGAGAATATTCTACCTAGAAAAGCTATCCCTCATACATGAAGAAAAAAAGAGACTTTCCAAGACAAGCAAAAATGGAGGGAGTTAAGCACCATGAAAACAGCCCTACAATGAATGGTCAGGAGAGTCCTACACTCAGAAGAAAAGGATGATGTCCACGACAATGTGAACATGTGAGAGAGTAAGAGTTGCTGGTAAAGGCGACTTACACATGAAAAAGAGAAAGGTCTCAGACCCTACCACTATCACCAAGTCACAAAAGCAGACAAGACATGAAAAGGAGGAAAAGAATAAGGAAAATTAAAAATGTAGAAAACAAAACGTAAAGAACAAAAGAGACAGGAAGAAATTCTTACTTATCAGTAGTTACATTGAATATTAACATTAAATTCATCAATAAAAGATGCACAGTGGATGAATGGGGAAGCTCAAGACCCAGCTGTATAATTCCTACAAGAAACTTGCCTTACCAATAAAGATATGTACAGTCTAAAAGTGAAGGGTTAGAAAGAGTATCCACAGAAATGGAAACCCAAAGGGCACAAGAGTAGCCACGCGTATGTCAGATAAAGTGTAAACTAAAAACAAAAAGAGTCAAGGGAGGACACTATACATGGTAAAGGGATTGATTTAACAAGAGGAAATAATGATTATATGTATTATTATGCATTATATTATTCATACATACATATATATTCATACACACACTTTATATAAAAGTCATCATAAACTGGATAATGGCTAAAATGTAAGATGTTAAACTATGGAATAACTAGAAGGAAACAGAGGTGACGCTTCAAGACATTGTGATCGAGATATTTTGAATAACACCCCAAAAGCACAGGAAACAAAAAAACAACAGATGGGATTATTTCACACTAAGAAGCTTCTGCACAATAAGGGAAACACTCAACAGAGCCAAGATACAGCATGCAGAACGGGAGACAACTTTTACAAACTCTACCTCTGACAAAGAGTTAATATTAAGAATACGTAGGGAGCAAACAACTCAACAAACCAAATAATTTTTTAAAATGTTATATAGCGAGCCGGGAGTGGTGGCACACGCCTTTAATCCCAGCACTTGGGAGGCAGAGGTAGGCGGATCTCTGTGAGTTCAAGGCCAGCCGAGGCCAGCCTAGTTTACAAAGCAAGTTTCAGGTTAGCTGGGGCTAAAGGGAAAAAAAAAAAAAAAAAAAAAAAAAAAAAAAAAAAAAAGTTATGTAGCTTTTTCTCTCCCAGCAGTCTGAATAGCCCTTTTCAGTACTATGAAAGCTAGCTAGCAGGAGGAACGCTTCTTGGTCAGTACCAATTTGATTTTTTTTTCATGTCCTGTAACCAAAGTGTGTGATGTTTCAGGAATAGGGTCTTACCATCAAGTTCTAGTAGGCAACCAAGAGCCATGGCAATGACTTGTATTGTTCTGAGGATTTCTGGGACACCTTTAACCAATAACTCGAAAGGGAGGTATCTCCCACACACAGCTGTGAACTCTGTATCCTACTATAATGATGGGTACTGCAAGAGATGCCTATGGGTGCAATAGTGGCATGGATGTCGGGGTAACCACTTTCTGATCAGATTTAAGACCTGCTCCACAGGAGGAAATGTATATCTGGTACCGTAAATCTGGCCAAGAACCCATGGTTGGGTAGCTCTTAGAGCCTACTACTATTACTTTACTGAATGGACATAGAATCAAACTGCCTTCTAAATTCGAATCTCCAGACCCACAGATTCATGCAATTCTCAGCCCTCATTAGAAAAGTTTCTTTGTGCTGTAAACAGTGGTTAATGCAGAAATTCACAACTGGTCACTATACAGAGAATAAATGTCTATGCAATGTTCAGTCACAAATGGGATATCTATATCACACACCCTCTCTCAAAGCTCAAGGACCATCCTGGAAGAGCAGGTAGAAAGACTGTAAGAGCCCGTAGTCAGGGAACACCAGAGTGAAGCAATGTCTCTGGACACAACAGGACCACTTCACTCATGAGCTCACAGCAGCTGTGTTTGTCTGCACAAGACCTAAACAGGATCAAGCCACTCAGCATTCCAGCATGGAGGGCCAAGGAGCTTAGGAGCCCCCACCTCTGAGGAGCGATGGACAGTTGATGACTGCTAGGGGAGGGCGAGTCAATTTTCCTTAAGAGTATGACCCCTGGGAGGTTGACCAAGCTTCAGCCTTTGGCCTGACACCCATAGGCAGCACAAATTCGACTTAGTGGGTTATAATAAAATAAAAAGGACATGAAGTTGAAAGAGATGAGGGGGGATGGAGGATGAATCTGTGAGATATTAGGGGGTGAAATGAGGGTCAATATTATCAAAATGCATTATATACATGCATGAAATTATCAAAGGATTAATAAGTATTAAGTATAACCAAAGATTAAAGGAGCCAATATAATTTTTTAAGGTTCCATATGTATAGCTAAAGGCTACATAACAAGCAACAATGCCAGATAGGAGATACCATCTTTTGATTTGTTGGCCAGGGTGGCCAAAGGGACTCCCAGATAGTAACCCAGCACAGAACTGGGAAAATAAACAGCAGACTCCAGTCTTATCTAAAGGAATATTGACAACTTAATGCTGCTAGATGAGGAACAGCTGACCTTTCTAAAACAAAGACCTCTAGATAGGCTGACTAGATTCACCAGATGGACAAGTAGTGGGGAACGGCTGGGTGCCGACAACACAGTGGACAGTAGCAGGGATAACAGAGCATGAGGGCTCTAGTCGGGGGAGGGAGGCTATGGCAGGGTGCCATCTGGGAAGTGGGTGTATAGCTGAATAAGATGGTTTGGGATGTTCTGTGTGATACACACACACAGAAAAAAATCAACAAATTAAAAAAATATATATTATATTTGAGGAGGAAACATAAAAGTTTACATCATGTTAATTAGTAGAGGTGATAAACATTACCATTGAAATCTACCCGATGACTTTATAGACATACACAGGCACCAGGGATCCGAGCGCAACCAATTATGACTAGTAATGATCAGATACATGCAGATTAGAGACCCATGCACCAACATCTCAATGTTAGTAGCTAAAACAATGAGTTCTTTCTGTAAGAAGCAGTATATTTTAGAATGAAATGGAGATCTTTTTTGAGGGTTAAAAACTCATTCAATTTTATGTCTTACAGAGCTTACACTCAGTTCAATATTGTATAACTATTGATTCAACAGTGAACTTAGAAATTTTATAGCCACTTTTGAAGGAGCTGTGTTTTTGCTCTGGAAACTTACTGGGTATGTTAAAGCTGTAATGATATGCTTCTTCTAAAAAAATTAAAAATAATATTAAAAATGTAGGAAACAGCATATCTTGAAATGGAGATCTTCTTTAAAGGGTTAAAAACTCATTCAAGTTTATACTGGGTTCAATATTGTATAATTGTATTAATTCAACTGTGAACCTAAAAAATTTACAGCCACCTTTGAAAAAGATGTATCCTTGCTCTGAGGTGTGTTACTGAAAGTGTTAAAGCTGTAATGAAATGCCTCTTCTAATCT
Source organism: Nannospalax galili (assembly GCF_000622305.1). NCBI lineage: Eukaryota > Metazoa > Chordata > Mammalia > Rodentia > Spalacidae > Nannospalax > Nannospalax galili. The sequence continues at coordinate 3,834,955 of NW_008360324.1, read as the reverse complement.
GTGGTTATTAAATTTTTTTTAAAAATTAAAAAAATAAGAGGCAGGATCAGGGTGCTCGCAGGCAATCCCCTGGGTTCTCGGGCCCTCTGCCTGAGGGAGGCCAGGGGGAGACCAGAACTCAGCACTCTCTGGCAGTCTGCTGAAATCAGAGCCATAACACCAATCTGTTTGGTTCCTTTTTAACTAGCCAATAAAGGTGGGAGATTAGAAACTCATGTGCAAACATCTTAGTGTCAATTGCATTAAAAATTCATTTTTCTGTATGAAACTGCTGAAACAATATATTTTAAAATGAAATGCAGATGTTTCTTAAAGGTTAAAACCTCATTCAATTTTATGTCTTATGGGCTTTATACAGAGTTCAATATTGTATAACTGTATTAATTCAACTGTGAACCTAAAAATTTACAGTCAATTTTGAAAGAGATATATCTTAGCTCTGGAAATTGTTATTGAATATGTCAATGCTGTTGTAATGAAATGCTTCTTCTAATTATATGGTTATTAAATAAATAATTAAAAAAAAGAAAATAGGCAAATGATCTGAATAGATATTTGTCTAAAGGCCAAACAGCATAAGAAATAATACTCAACATTACTAATCATCAAGGAAATGCAAGTCAAGGACACACTAAGATATCAAGCAAAGTACAAAAAAATGCTGCCCAGAGTACAGGAAAATAGGAGTTTTGAACATTGTTGGTGGAAATGTAAATTACAAATATAATGGAAAACAATATGAAAATTCCTCAATAAAAGGAAAACAGAATTCCCATGTTATCCAGATATTCCACAGAGGCACATATATCTCTATATCAAACTAATATCTGAATATCTACATTTATTACAACACTGTCCACATCAGCCAAGATGTGAAAGTGTATAATGAACCGAGATCTGTACAAGTGAACATTTTAAAATGTGACGTGTAAGCTGGGCATGGTGGCCCACATCTACGATCTCAGCACTAGGGAGGCTGAATCGGGAGGATGATGTATAGAAGGATATCCTGTACTACAAAGTAAATTCAAGTTCAGATTGAGATACATAGTGAAATCCTGTCTCTAAAAGAAACCGAGGGCTGAGGGTATTTTCCTAACAAGACCTTGTGGTTGATACACAGAAATGGGGGAAAAACAAAAAGAGAAGAAATTTCAGTAACTGTATAATTTAAAAGTAGAGACCAAATCCTAACCCCTGGACCCTATGAAGAGGTGGAGCTAAGGTGCCTATGCTGTGTAATGACCCAATGGCCACGTAAAATCATGGATATCTGCTTCTGGCGGGTTCCTTTCTATGTTCTGCTCTGTAACTTATGGTGATTCTTCTTACTCTAGGACTAAAGGTATGACTTCTTTTAAATGTAACGTTCAGGTGTGATCATCATTTGGAGAGGAATAAAAGTTACCTGGCTCCTACTATTCCACTCCTTGTATTTGGTCTCTGCTACTCTTAACCAGATTCTACTGCAACTTCCAGATTTCAACAGTTCCATCTCTTAGTGACCATCCTGGGAGGTTTCTAGCCCATCCCAACTTCATGGCCACCTACAATGCCTCCAACTACCCTAGATCATACAGCCAGAGTTTTCCTTTCCTTCTGTCAGCAGGGTCAACAGCCAATGTCAAGCAGAAGTAGTTATGGAAAATGAATCTTTGTTGTTCTTCAACCTCTCAAGATTAAGAAATCTGTGAGTTAGGGGCAAGGGTGGGCTTGGGAGGAGTTGGTGAAGAGTGAGTCAGGCTGGGTAGACATAGGGGGAAAATATGCAAATTTCACGGTGGCTGGAGGCTGATGTGGCTGCAGGGCTGTGTGGTAGCAGGACCACCCAAACCTGCTGGACCAACGTGGCTGACCAAGATGGTCTCTAATGTGTCCTTTATCACAATGGCAACTCCATAACATAGACCTTGAAAAATTACCAGTTCCCATAATGCACTTGACACTATACCACATCCAAAGAACTTAAAGAACCCTACTTCTCATTAAAGCTTGTTCATAAAGTAAGCTATCCAAATCCCTAAAGATGAATCTGTCCCTTGGAAACCTTCACTGACCTCTTTTTTTTTTTTTTGTCTTTTTGAGACAGGGTCTCCCTGTAGCCCCAGCTGGCCTGGAACTCACTATGTAGAGCAGGCTGGCCTTGAACTCACAGAGATCCGCCTGCCTCTGCCTCCTGAGTGCAAAAATTGCATGTGTTTATATTATGATGTCTCTTGATTAAATTCACCCCTCACTTTGCCCTTCAACTCTTCCCAACCCCACATCACATTTCCCTCCCAACTTCATATCCTGCTTATTCATTTAACTCATGGAGTCCGATTAGCACTGCTCAAATGCACATGAGTGTGGGGTTAGGACTATTTGAAGAAACAACTGCAATAGTTTCTAGCCTAGAACTTATGACTTCTCTAACTATGGGTTTTGAACATGTTTACAGTATCATTCACTTTGGTTATAGGACGTAGAGAATTCATTCGCTTGAGTGTGTAGCTTTGTTCTGTAATAAACGTTCTCTCAATTCCTTAAAAAATGTATATACACAGAATATTATTTATCATAGAGAAAGATGAAATCCTGTCATTTGCAATAACATGATGGAAACAGAAAAGAAGGGCCATACAACCTCACTCATTTATGGAAGCTGAAAATTTTGACTATAGAATAGAATAGAATCAAGTATTGACTCTGAAGGGGAAGTGGGAGGGCAGATGAGAATGTATATACGATGTACCAAAACAGCTAAGAGGGTGTATTAGTTACTTTTCTATTGCTGTGAGAAAATACCCGAACATAAAAGCAACTTAGAGAATGAAGGGTTTATTTTGACTTACAACTCCAGAGGGATTGAGTTCAGCATGGTGGGCAAGGTATGGGAACAGGCAGGAGCAGAAGCTGGATGACCATATTTTCATCCACAGAAAGAGAGAACAGGAAGCAGGATGAGACTATAAAACCTCAAAGCCCACCCCAGGGACCTGCTTCCTCTAGCAAGTCTACACCTCCTAAAGGTTCCACAACCTCTCCAAACAATGCCACCGAGGACCAAGTGTTCAAATACATGAGACTATGGGGGACATTTCTCATTTAAACTACCACAAAAGGGGGAGTGGTTTGGGTATCATGTGGCACAATAAGATTATAGTCTGTGACAACTAATTACACCCTTCAGAATAATTAAGGAAGAACTGGAAGGTTGCAATACATAGAAATAATATTTGAAATGAGAATTCTAGTTACTTTGATTTGATTATTATGCATTATAGACATTGTGGACTTACAATACTTTACCCTATACATACAAACATTATTTGACAATTAAAAATAAATAAAAGTATAAGGCTTCCATTTTGATAGTTATCACATTTTGTTAATGTGCACCCAGATCAATAAACAAAACATTACTGAGATTCTACAACCCCAAGTCTCTTTCCAGTCATACATTCCCACAGAGAAAAAGCAGCAGTTTGACCTCTAACATCGTGTGTTGAGTTTGGCTGTTTCTGAACTTTATATGGATGAATTACACTGTATGGTGCCTATTTCATTCATGTGGCATTGAGCTTGTGAGGGTCAACCTTGTTGTAAGAGACTGTGGCTCACTCATTTGTATTCTATGTTCCTAACGCAGTACTGTATCAGGAGCTCTTTCCCTTCGTCTTAAGTACTTTTCTCAATATGATTTTTTTTTCTGTGTAATATTGCATAGCATGATTAGACATTTAATTATCCCCTTTTCCATCCTTAGCCTATGAATCTTGCATTCTAAGTAATACTGGCCAGGAAGAGTGACAGGAGAATGGCACAATTATCTTCAACTCTCAAAATGTGTCAAGTCTTAATCTGGAGCTCTGCATTCCATTCTGGCCTTTGCTCTTCTCGTCATATCCAGAGAGGATGTAAAGGGTGGTGGGGAATCTGTAACATGACTTAGGAAGCTCAGCATGGAGAGTGCATACTAGACAGCATAAGGGGGATGCAAGTTATCTTCAAATATTTCAAACAAGTTTGAAAAGGATGGAAAACCTGCTAGGAGTTTCTTAGTCCTCATACGTAACAAAGGCCACGTTCTTGGGGAAAAGACTTGTTTAGTCTAGTCAGTAAGAAAACCTGAATTTGGTCCATCAGCTTAACTCCAGGGATCCACAAGGTTGCTCATGTATATGTGGTTGGGATGCACTTGAGTGTTGGTTGAGCTGGAAAATATTTCTTGATGTCCTTGTGAGATGGATCTTTCCCACATAGCAAATCTGGGCACTGTCAGAACCAGGACACAGGCACCTTGATTGCTTGGGCAGTATACATTCCTCCTTAACACCTTGGCACAAGTTGAATACTTGTCTGTGACAACTTAATTTCCCTGTCTTGATTATATGCAAGCTGGAACAGCACTTTGTTCCAATCCTTGGAAGTAAGTTACTTGCAGGTGGGGAGGAGTGGTGAATTGTTGACAGTCCCTAACAATTCCCTAGACTTGAGCTCTCCTCAGTGATCTGTGGAGCTAAGTTGTCCATCCAGCTGTGCCATCCTGATTCTCTAAAGATGTGGAACTAAAACCCCAGAGCTTATCCCTTAATGGGATCAACCTTAAAATGTAACAGATTTTCAGAAATGATTGGGAAATCTTTTCTGAAAGGGAGAGATGCCTGGATCAGATTCTTAAAAGAAGGAAAGCAAACTATACCTCCATGGCTTAGTGTGGGGGGGATGGGCACATGCTGGGAAGAAAGCAATGCTTTGTGGCATTTCCTGGATTCCTGATTCATACTTTCCTCCTGATGTCAGGAACAGAGCATCCTTTTCTCCTCTGGCAGCTTGGTTCTGGCACTAAGAAATTCAAGATAAATGAGATATCCTGTGAATGAAGCCTGAAACAGCTGGATGTTGCTGGACACCAGTAAAATGACTGGTCAAATGGGGACATCTGGTTCACATCCCCAGAGGTTTAGTAATAGCAGAAAGGCCAATCAAGATAATCCAATCAGCCTCTGCCAGCTGAAGCTCTCAGGAGCACAAAGCTGGGCTGGGGAGATTGAGTTTCTTTTCCATGGGAAGGAGAGGGGCAGGTGAGCCAGTAGTGGGCCTGAGCCTTTTATGCCTGCAATCTTGGTCCCTGTGACCATGAGGGACCACCTCCCAGAAAAGTTAGGATTTTTTTGAATAGTATGGGAGATTTTACACATTTATACTTGTGGGGGCGATAACAGTGAAGGCCAGATTGAAAATTCTTAGCCCATTGCATGCTGGGTATTGATTCCACAAGACTCTTGCTGGGAGGGGACTTGGGACTGGGCATGACTTGCACATTAGTGCTTGGGGCTTGTACAAAGGAGCTACTTTCTTTCTACACTCATTTTCACAACTGTGAAGTGAAGATAATAATTTCTATATCCTGGGACTGTTAGGAGTAAGGTATAAAAATCATGGATTGGGGAAAATTTGATAGAAAAATTTGAGCCATTTTGTTGTCAGACAGGATCATTTAAAATGCCATTTGTGATGCTTGTAACCAAGTGTCTGCTCTCTGTAATGACAAATGGTATGGAAAACAGGAACCCACTGAAGGCTCCAAAAGCTCCATTTTGGTCCCTGGTCTCTAAGTCTTAAAAATCATTTAGTCTCTTTTTTTCTATAAAAAGAAGATGTAGGTAAATGGACATCCTGGATATCTTTGTTAAATGGTTTTTTGTTACTATTAGAAAATACATGAGATAATTAAGTTGTAAATTATAATTATAATTAAGCTATAAACCCTAGATGAAGGATTTATTGTGACTCATGGTGTTTTAGAAGTTCTCATCCAAGATCATTCTCAGCTTCCTTTGGGCCTTTGATGGAGGTGTCATATGGCAAAAGTAAGGAGCTGTGTCAGGAAACTTTCATGGCCAGGAAGCAAAGGAGAGTGAGGAAGAAGCCAGGGTCCTGTTATTCTGTTTGAAGTCAAGTGATCTAAGGATCTCCCAATAGACCGTCCTTTCTAAAGGATCCCACTTCCCAGTAGTATCATTCTTGAGACCAAGCCTTAATCTTCACTCCTTACAGAAGGCCCAATGGGCAATAAGCTGACTAGAAGGTAACAGGGATGATTGGGTCAAAGATTTAGGTTTGAAGCTAGTGAGACCAAGTGTCAGAAAAAGGACAGGAGCTAACCAGCCTCAAAATCTAGACCTGGGCCTGCTGTCTAGTTCCAGGAACAAGTGATCTTCAGTTCCAACACACTCTGCAATTTCTTAGGCAGAGAAAGTGTTACATTGAGGTCAACAATTCACCTTGGTCTCTCCAGTCCTCCTCTTGTCTCTAGGTACCTCACACATAGGGCTGCTCTGGTATCAAAGGAAAGAGTCCTGATCAAGCTTCTCTGCAAGTATCATGTCATGTAAGAACTTAAACAGAATGTCCGTGTGTGTGTGTGTGTGTGTGTGTGTGTGTGTGTGTGAGTGAGATGTGTGGCATGTGTGGTGTATATGTGGCGTGGGCCTGTGTGGTGTAGTGTATGTGT
>NW_008360324.1:3817648-3828438 GCF_000622305.1 Nannospalax galili | reverse complement strand
GTGTGTGTGTGTGTGTGTGTGTGTGTGTGTGTGTGTGTGTGTTGTATTGCATGAGTGTTGTATATGTGGCGTGTGCCATTGTTGGATATATGATGTGTATGTATGTGTATTATGTTGCATGTATGGTATGTGATGTGCATGTATGCTGTGTTGCATATGTGGTATGTGTGTGCATGCACTATTATTGGGCCCTAGTGCCCTTGTCTGTGGAAGTGCCCATAGAGCACAGACTTAGAGAGAAGGGGGTGCAAAATAGTCACAAGGGCCAGTCACGAGGGTCTCTCTGACTCATGAGACCATGACATGAAATTGACCTTTCATTTCACTTGCTCCATTAAGGGCATATTTGTCAGTGGGACTATGAGTCAGAGGACAGGGTCTTTCCTAGCCTAAAAATAAATCTGTAGGGGCAGAGCAGGCAAGGGAGGGATTGCGGCTTGACCTTTTCTATTTCAGAGTGTGTACAGAGTGTGTGTGTGGCGTGGGGGCAGTAGAAGTGGAGTGTGCCTCTGTGCCACAGGCGTGCTCCATACACATTGGTAAAACAAGCACTTGGTGGCAGTAGATGTTAGTGGCAATGCAGAGAAACATCAGCCAGAATCACAGACCTGGCTGTCCTGCTTTATGAATGACCTGGCATCGCCACCTTACTTTTGCTCCTTGATAGCACAGATAGAAGTCCACAGCCAAAGGGACACAGTTCCCACCTCTTAATCACCGTACATGCATGTGCGCCATTCTCTTCCCAGAGGTGCTGCCAATTTGGGGCAAATGTCAAAAGCTGACTTTGGATTCATGAAAGAAGCTTATGTTCTGGTGGTATGCACTGGAACTGCACAGAGCAAAGATGGATGGTCATTACATGAAGAGGAAGTCATGAGACTGTGGGACAACTGTGGCATGTCAAAGAACAGACCAGAGCTGCAAGGTCACCATGGGATAGTGCAGTGATGGACACTGCACTTTCTATTTATTTATTTATTTTTATTTTTTGTGTATAAGTGTTCTGACTGCATGTATGTAAATGCACAACATATATGCAATGCCTGTGGAGGCCAGAAGAGGGCATCGGATCTTCTGAAACTGGAATTAAAGACAGTTGTTAGCCACTATGTGGGTGCTGGGAACTGAAACCTGATCCTCTGCAAGAGCAGCCAGTGCTCTTAACTGCTGAGTCATCTCTCCAGCCCTAAGTATTCACTTTAACTCCTTCTGGTATATAGCTCCCAAATGCTGCCTTGGAAATTCTTCCTCCAATGCACACATGGTTGAGCCCCAGGCCAATACCCTTGCCCACAGACTCTGGAGATCCTTGACGTCATATCCTCTTTACTTTCTGGGTCTGCCTCCAGCCTATCAGAAAGCAAGCATAGAGCGACCCTTCCCACTCTGTGCTCATCACAGCAACTCAGGGGTCTCTGGAAATCAAGGCCCGAGAGCAGAAGGAAGCATGGTGACGACGAGCCATGGCTTTGTGTTCTTTTCCACTCACATGACTCCTGTCTACACCCCACTTCTCATCCATGTTCTTCCTTTCTCCTTCCCTGTGTCTCCTCACCTGCAAACCCTGCCGTGCTCCACACCTTTGGGTAGGGGCGCCCTCTTCTAATACATGCTGTGGAGTTCTCTGTCTTAACTCCCACTCGTGTGTCTTCTGTGTCCCTCCGTTTTACCACTCTGTTCTGTGAGCTGCCATTATTTTGTGAGGTGACTTATTATCCTAACTAAGTTGGAGTTTGAGCTAGGCATCCAAGATTTCTGGTCCAGATCCCAGGAAGCAATGTGTATTCTCTGAAACACAGCTCTTGTCAGTAAATTGGGGTGATTGGGAGGAGTAAGGAACAAAAGTGCATGAAGGTCTGGATGTAACGGCCTCACACAGCACACTCTCTGTCGGTACTGTTATTGGAGGCTAAAGATGACGTCATCTGTTTCTCCCTATATATCAGCGCTCACCACACCCACAGCATAATTGGAGCTCCACAAATAGCAACACAAAAAGAATAGCATATGAGCTTCACAAGCAGCTTGGTGCTGTCTTTGGTGCAAAGCTGCTGAGTGACCTGGTTAAAATGGCACAGTTGTGGCTTTGTTCACTATCTCCCAGCCCCACCCTGTGAGGGTGAGGACCCCAATGCCGCCCTGCTTGGCAGAGTGTTTTGGGAAACAGCCCATGAGTCAGAACACTAGCTCCCAAGGGGCCCTGAGACCATGTGTTCCATGACCTTTCTGGGACCTCTTTGAGCCTCACACTCCATAAATCTGAATTTGATGAGGATGGGCAACAATTGGAGATGCTCTCCTAGTGAGGCAGTGCCAGGGGCCGTGCCCGGGAGGGTCTGTCAAAGCCTGTGATGAAGTAATCGGAGGGGGACAGCTGCATCTGTCTTAGTAAACAGATGAACTCAGTCAATACCTTCAATAGCAGCCAGAACAGAAGAGGAGTAACCCTGTGAAGCCACTATACTCTGGGGCCAGCACTTAAGGCCTTAGGAAGAAACCAGCTCATCTGATGGGCAGGTATCCAGAGTGGAAGAAGATTCAGACTGAAGACAGAAGCATTTCAGACACCTACTTTTCATGGGCCAGAACAGGTCTAAGGAATCACAGTCTATGGCAGAATGGCTTGAGGGGTTCTTAGGGGCACAGGGAGCACCCAAGGTCATGCTGTCTGATCCCCTAACTCTCTACAAAGGAGATTGATCCCAGGTGACATGTTGGATGCAGAGTTTTAGATTTAAATCAGCTGATCTACCCGTAACCAAGGCAGCTGGCTTATTCTGAGTTTGGTTGTTGCTCAGTTCTGTGAGAAGAGTAACATTTGGGGCCCATTAGAACTGGGGTAAAAATAACCTTTATTTTTATTTTATGTGCATGAGTGTTTTGCTTGCATATATGTAAATGTACCACATGTGCGTAAGGCCAGCAAAGGCCAGAGGAGAGTGTTGGATCCCCTGGAACTGGAATTACATATGGTTGTTAACCTCCCTGTGGGTGCTGGGAACCAAATTCAAGTTCCCTGGAAGAGCAGCCAATACTCTTAACCCCCGAACCATCTCTCCAGCCTTAGACATGAGATTTTTTTCTTTTTTTTTTTGTTGGTCTTTTTGAGACAGGGTCTCCCTGTAGCCCCAGCTGTCCTAGAACTCATTATGTAGACCAGGCTGGCCTTGAACTCACAGAGATCTGCCTGCCTCTGCCTCCCGAGTGCTGGGATTAAAGGCTTGAGCCACCACGCCTGGCTAGACATGAGATTTTAAAAAAATGTTTTATTATTTTTATTTTACGTGTATGAGTGTGTTGCCTGCATGTATGTGAGTACACCCATGTCGTGCAATGCTGTGGAGGTCAGAGGAGGGCTTTGGATTCTCCTTGAACTGGAGTTAAGGACGGTTCATAGCTATCATGTGGGTGCTGGGAATCGAACCTGGGTCCTCTGCAAGAGCAGTCAGTGCTCTTAACCGCTGAGCCATCTCTCCAGCCCCACACATGAGATTTTTAAATATAGTATTTTTATTAATTTTTTTGAGAATTTCATACATGCATACAATGTATTTTGATCATATTCATCCCCAACCTCTCCTGAATCCAGGCCCACACCCTACCCATTCCAATTTAGTGCTCTCTCTCTCTCTCTCTCTCTTAAACCCACAGAGTTCAACTTGTGTTGTCTATAAACTCAGGGATATGAGGCCATCTATTAGAGCGTGGTTGATCTACTGGGGGCTACACATTTATAGAAAACTGCATCTCCTCCCCTAGAAATTATCAACTGTCAATAGTTCCTCAGGTAGAGGTGGGGCTGGTGAACCCCCCCCCCCCCCCCCCCCCCCGCCGCTAGAATTTTGACTGGCTTGATCTTGTGCAAGTCTTGTATAGGCAACCACAGTTTCTGTGAATTCATGAGTGAAGTGGTCCTGTCATATCAAAAAGACACAGTGAATATTGAGAGCCCAGCCTCTATGCAAAGAGAGCACTTAGGTTTATTATCACCTGGGTAAGTTGCTTAATCTTAAGGAACATGAGTATCTTCATATGTAAATCAATGACAATAATCTCACTCTCATTAGGAAGCAGTGTGGATTAGACTGGAGAATTAACTGGAAAATTGAATTAGATTGTCAAACACGGTGACAATGTGAGCCACTTTTGCTCTGTGTTAAGAGCTGTAAATTCAGAGAGAACCATTGAAACACTCTTCCTGTTTCCAGTATCATTTGGAAGGATTTGGTGCTTTCTGCGAATAGTCTCAGGCTATGCAGTACCAGCATGTCCAGGTGGCATTTGCCTGCCTAAGATGCTCCGCTAAGCTGCTGGCGTGGGCTCTGCACATTCCAGGCTGTTCCGTGTAGTGCTGTCTCTCACAAGGGGGAGATCTTGAAGCATGCCAACTGAGGGGAACAGATAAAGGATGTGCTTTTAGCCTGGCCCTCTCTACTCTAAATGCTTTTTCTTGTGTGTGTACAGAATCCCTTAGGAAGTTCTCCATGGGGACCATGTGCCCCTGTCCTCCTTTTCTTTATCTGCCCTTTCCCTTCTCCCTGCCACGGTCCTGTTTTCCCCTACTCCCCTTCTTCTGTTTTCCTTTCTTACTAACTTGAACATTTCAATCAATATGGCGCCTCTCCAGGGTTTCCGTGCTGTCACTGCGATTTGCTGTGGTGCGATGGGTGAATTTTCTTTTCCTTTTTAGTGGGAAACAGCATTATTTACATGATAGGCGCTGACTGGTCCAGAGAGACTTTCACACAAAGAACAGTGTGAAGAAAGGAGACAGCTGGCTGAAAAGAGAGAAGGGATTTGGGGAGTTGAAATGCCTTATGACATTGGGCTTCAACTTGGAAAATCCACTGCTCTGCATTGCTGAAATGCCTCTGGATTAGAGCAGCAGGGGGATCAGTAATTTGTTAATTCCTGGCCCAGAGCATTGTAGGCTTTGTTTCTGATGAGGATGATATCTGTGATGCAGGGTCTCCATTACATCTTTCTTAATAGTTTGGACTGATCCACTGAGTCTTTAGGAAGTTTCTTGTCATAAGAAATATCATTCAAGAGAATGAGTTGTTGCCTTTGATTATTTCCCCCATTTTTTCAGGAGAAAAGGACTGAGAGGGACTTTACAAAGAAAGGAGGGAGGTATTGGGAAGAGCACAGGACGCACTGGGGAGACCAGCTTCCTTCCTGCCTCTCACTTGCCTGCTGATAACTTGTAGCGAACAGCTACTTCTGTCCTCTGACCTCCCTATTCCTTCATTGCGAAGTGACAGATAAGGTTTTGTCCTTTCACCAAGGTCACAGACCCAAACAGGGGTATGATGATCATTTTTGCTTAAGGAATCATTGACCAAGAGAGCTCTGACAGGAAAACTGCAAAGTTTGGAAATTCAATTTTTGTTATTAAAAACCCTATTATATCATAATATATAAGTTGCATTTTCCAATCCAGCTGTATTTATTTTCATTAACCTCAGTGTCTTTATTTAGACACATTTTTTTCTGTGAGCCCCAGAACTGTGACGTGTCAGGACTCCAGGCTTCCTACTGTCTAATTTTGCTCAGTCCAGTTGAACATCGTCCATGCTGCACATGTCTTGGTTTCTAGGCTCTCCTTCTTCTCTTTGTCCTATGAGCTTGTCCCATCATGAAACCACTACAACAGTAAGCAGGTGTCACCACTTGCACAGGTGAACCCCCCACCCTTTGCTATTAGCTGACCTTCCCCCTGTGGCTCATTTTCAGTATTAATTCCTAACAGAGTGGTTCTAGGACGTTCTGTTTTTCTTTCCTGAAGATCTTTGAGAGGTTTCTCTTTTGTCTCACCATGCGGAAAGGGAAAGGAGTGAGTGTCAAACCACTGGCGCCAATCCCTTTCCCCATGGTGGTTCAGCAAAGCTATCCCATTGTCCCACATCTCTTACCAATCTCCCACATACTGTCCTTCATAGTACTACTCTTCTGCCACTTTTTCTGTCTTATGTCACCTGAAAATGGTGTTCCCTGAAGTGTGACCATGAGCCATTGGCACCTCTCACCCACTGTCTCTGCTTCTCAGTATTCTAAGGCCCTTAACTCAGTCATTCGTATGTATGTTGAGCATCTTCCAAACGGCCTGAACTTGTAATCACTCCCAGGTAAATAGAAAGCATACAAGGAGTACATGTACCTATTGTACATGTGACTATGTCTAGATGTCTTGGTAAATGCCTGAATTCAAAATCACTTTCAATATATATATTACTTTTTCCATGACTATGACAAAGAGCAACTTAAAGAAGAGTTTCTTTTGGCTCACAGTTTGAGGGTGCCATCGATCATGGGGGGAACATGAGGCAACTGATCACATTGTACCCACAGTCAGGAAGCAGAGAGATGGACACTGGTGCTCAGCTCACTTTCTCCTTTTTATTGAGTCTGATACCCCAGCCCAGGGTCTTGTGCTGCCCACAATCAGAGTGAGTCTCCCCTCTTCACTCAAATCTTTGTGAAAAGACCCTCAAAAACATGTCCAGAGATGTGTTTCCATGGTGATTCTAAATCAGAGCAAGTTGACAATGAAGATTATCCACCACAAAATGGTCCTTGGGTTTATCAATTTATCTAGGAAACGAAGAAAGAGTTCCTTGTTCTGGGCACCATTTAGTTACTATCTTCCTTGAACTATTCTAGATACTTTACATAAACCAAGAATATCATTGTTTTATGGAACAATGAAAAAATTGCTTTTGTAATCTCCATTTATTAGCTGAGTAAATCAAGAATTAGAGAAGTCAAATGAGTCCTAAATTCTGAAAGTTAGTATATGAGAGAATCTGAGTCCAAAGGCTATCCTGGTGCAGCCTTGTTTATCGATCTGGGTGGAGTGGGGATTATTAGGTGAGGGCGGAGCCTGTGATTTCCCTTGGGTTGTCTGTAGTCAGTACAGACAGTAGCTGGGCCACTAGGAATTTTCTTCAGCTTTGTCTTTCGGTTTCAGGGAGAAAATGAGAGCCACCATTGCCAGGCCTTTCATTGGCATGCACATACGTCCCTTCTTAGGTTCTGTTTCTGCTCCTCAATTTTATGTCTCCTGCCTTTAATTAGGAAAGGCTGAAGAGCCAGGGTAGCTCTGAGGCTCCGTTCCAATAAAGTTCTAGCCTCAAAGAAGGAGCTGCTCAACCCAGGGTGTGCCTTGGAAGGAGGTGGAACTTCCAGAGATATTTTCAGTTCAAGGACTTTGGAGGGAACCATGGTGTTGCCACAGGGAGAGGGTTGACACAGAAACTAGGTTCTTCAACCCCAGGTGTGCATTGGCTTCCACAGAGACACAATCTGCTCTTGGAACACCACCTTCCCCTCACCCTCTCTCCTTCTACCAATAGGAGCCAGGAACTGGTCACCTCAATTCATCTGTGCCCAGAACTGGGATTTGTACTGTGGATAAGTTAAATGAAGAATTCTAATGGCAGGATCCCTGCTGGTGAGTACATCCAGTCTGTTTTCTTTCCCTTTCCTGTGGAATACAGGGCCTTGTACAAATGAAGACTAATTCTTAGCGATTTGCAATTCACACAATACTAAGCTTTGCTTAATGAACCTACTCTAAAGGGTTGGGGAGAAAGCTCTGTCACTAAAGTACTTGTCTCAGAAGCCTGAGGACTTGAATTTGATCCCCAGAACCTATATAAAAATGCCAGGCATAGTAGCACACGCTTGTAATTCCAGTGTGGGGAGACACAGAAAGGAGGACCTGGAGGGATTCCCAGGTGACTTCTTGGCCTGCTTATTGTTCCTCCAGCCTGCCTCAGGAACATTTGCCTGTCTCTCCTTGGTATTCTAAGAGGATGTTCTAGAACCTTCTCTCTAGCCAATTTTTAGTATTTCCATTGGGAAATTATTTTAATAATGAACCTTTCTAGCAGTCCCATTATTTTCTTTCTTTATTATTATGACTTTTGGGATTTGGAATACAGGAGTATCCCACAAGACTTGGCCAGTCCTTTGGATTTAAAACCTGAGAATTCAGGTAACCTATTAGAGATAGGACCAACATGCTTTCATACAAGTAATTTCCTCTTGGCCCATTTGGTAGTACCCTTCTAGTCTGGCTCAAAATTGGGCAAAAATTAAGAGTCCTTGTTTAATGGAGTTTCCCCTTTTAAACCATTCCTGTAAGAGACCAAAGTTCACCACTAAAAATGAACTTTCTGGGCTGGGGAGATGGCTTAGACAATGCTTGTCAGGCAAACATGAAGTGCTGAGTTTGGATCCCCAGTACTCATGTAAGAAGCCAGGTGCAGTGACCCATGACCATAATCCCAGCACTGGAGAGGTGGAACCGGGTGGATTGTGGAGCTCAGTGACTAGCCAGTCTAGCTAAATTAGTGAGCTCTTGGTTCAGTGAAAGACCGTGTCTCAAAAGGTAAGTAGAGGGTAATAGAAAAAGGCACCCAACACCTGCCTCTGGCTACACACACACACACACACACACACACACACACACACACGCACAAACTGCCCTCCCCCAGCCACACAGAAAATGAGCTTTCATCAACCATCTACTTGATGTGATTTGCCAGACACCCGTAAGTCTACCCTCCAAATAACCCTTCAGTCCCTTTTTGATTCTACTATAGCACCTTTCCTTTAGGATTTTCAGAGACCAAGGCTGTGTCTTGTTTTCCCTCATAACCAACATCACTTAGAACAGCTGCTTGTGTGTACCAAACCCTCAAAGACAAATAGAACTGTGGTATTAATGTTAGGTCTTGGTTTGAAACAACACGTACGTTCTTTCCTCATGATCTATCAGGGATCGTTCTTGGACCCTGTGTGAATACCAAAATGTATGGACATCAAAACCCATGGGTGCTTGAGTCCCCTGTATAAAAGGGTATGGTATTTGCATATAACCTATGCATATCCTTCAGTCCATTTTAAATTAACTGTAGGTTATATGATATGGTACCTAAACACAGTGAGAATGTCATGTAAGGAATTGTCATACTGTATTGTTCGGGGAGTGATGAGAAGAAAAAAGGCTGTGCATGTTTGGCATATATGCAACTTTTCTCTGAATATGCTTGTGCTGTGGCTGACTGAATCCAGATACAGAATCCAAGGATCTGATGGCCAACTATAACGTCTATGGGAAGGGTTCATGTACTCAGTCTCTTGTGCCTTCTCGCCCTCTAGCGTTATGAGAGTTGGTGCTCACACATGATGGTCCTCCTTTGATATACTTTGCAGTCACCATCCAGTGGGGATTCATCCACCAACCAAGGGCAAGAAATGGGACAGTGGTGCCATAGAACACCAGGACCTTGAGGGGAGGTGAACTGGCTCAGGTGCTCCAGTTGGGTGGTAGAAGAGTCTGTGTTAGAATCTGCTTCTGAGTCTTAGTTGAGTGTTCTTCCTGTCAATAGTAAAGTCATCCCATAAGCACAGGAAAGCTATTTTTTTCGTATATTAACATAGTAAATATTTTAATGTTACCACAGGAACTTAAAGAATGATAGAAGCTATTTTTTTCCAGTTCAAATTTAAACAAAATAATACATGGAGTCAATTGAGTTACAAAAGTTTAAAAAGTTAACGTGACATATTTCGTACTTGAGTCTCACTGGTAATATGATCTTTCAGTATCACAGAGCTATCATCAACTCTCAGAAAAGCTGAGGAATGCATTATTTTAATCTTGAGCAATAAATTTTTTAAACTTTATTGAGAATTTCATACATGTGTTTTGATCAAATCCACTCCCACTTTCTCCCCTCCAACACCTCCCATATCTCTCCATCACTTAACTTCATGTACTCTCTCTTTCTCTCTGTCTCCTTCCTTCCTTCCTTCCCTCCTCCTCCTCTTCCTCCCAGGCCCTCTGCAGGAGCAGTTAGTGCTCTTAGTTGCTGAGTCGTCTCTCCAGCCCCTTTTTCTTTCTTTTAAATGGGGCTTTTTGCTACTCTAACATTCCCCCTTCTGAGGAGGTAACCCTAAAATCTTTTAGGGATTAGATAAGAACTCCCAAATACTTTTGACATTTTTAGCCATTGGAATGGAGTGCATTGCTAAGAGGCCCAAGGATATTTGACTTTTAGCCAAGAAACTGGCTACTTTTCTTTGGGGTCATTTTTACCCTAAATGCCTAGCCAATTCTTATCATACCATCCTCTGAAGACGTTACCCAATTTGCCAATAGGGAACCAGATAACTCTTATCTGTAGGGAGAAAAGAAAGTCCTTGACTGGTGAATAGGGGATGTGAAGGAGAAGCACAGAAAGGCTTTTAACCTGAGTTAGAATTTCTCAGCTCTCAAAAAATTGAACTCATCAGAATGTCCCATTCCCTCAATTATTCAAGCTGCTCAAAAGTACACTTTTAAACATTTTTGTTATAACTATTAACAGTACAGCTTTTAGGCAGGCGGATCTCTGTGAGTTCAAGGCCAGCCTGGTCTACATAGTGAGTTCCAGGATAGCTGAGGCTACAGGGAAACCCTGTCTCAAAAAGACCAAAATACATACATATGTACATACATACATACATACATACATAAAATAGAGCTATTGGGGACTGGAGAGATGTCAGGGCTTAAGTTAGCACTGGCTGCTCTAGCAGAGGACCCAGGTTTGGTACCCAGTACCTACATAGTGGCTAACAACCATCTGTAATTCCAGTTCCAGGGGATCTGAGACCCTCTTCTGGCCTCTGCAGGCATTGCATGCACGTGGTGCACTTACATACTTATAAAACACTCATGTGCATAAAATAAAAATAAATAAACCAAAAAATATTTTAAAATACAACTGTTGTAT
>NW_008360324.1:3815496-3816167 GCF_000622305.1 Nannospalax galili | reverse complement strand
GCTTAGAATATCTTTTTCCATTCTTTCAAACCTAAGGCTGCATTTGTCTTTTATGGTAAGGCTCCCTTCTTACCTTCCCTTCCTTCCTTCCTTCCTTCCTTCCTTCCTTCCTTCCTTCCTTCCTTCTTCTTTCTTTCTTTTTTTATGGGGCTTTTTGCTACTCTAACATTCCCCCCTCTGAAGAGGTAACCCTAAAATCTTTTAGGGATTAGATAAGAACTCCCAAATACTTTTGACATTTTTAGCCATTGGAATGGAGTGCATTGCTAAGAGGCCCAAGGATATTTGACTTTTAGCCAAGAAACTGGCTACTTTTCTTTGGGGTCATTTTTACCCTAAATGCCTAGCCAATTCTTATCATACCATCCTCTGAAGACGTTACCCAAATTGCCAATAGGGAACCAGATAACTCTTATCTGTAGGGAGAAAAGAAAGTCCTTGACTGGTGAATAGGGGATGTGAAGGAGAAGCACAGAAAGGCTTTTAACCTGAGTTAGAATTTCTCAGCTCTCAAAAAATTGAACTCATCAGAATGTCCCATTCCCTCAATTATTCAAGCTGCTCAAAAGTACACTTTTAAACATTTTTGTTATAACTATTAACAGTACAGCTTTTAGGCAGGCGCATCTCTGTGAGTTCAAGGCCAGCCTGGTCTACATAGTGAGTTCCAG
>NW_008360324.1:3809400-3815428 GCF_000622305.1 Nannospalax galili | reverse complement strand
AAATCTGGTACTTCAGTGACTGAACATACATGACTGAATATACTCCATGACCAGCCATGTCTGCCAAGCACAACGACCGACCAAGTATAAGCCTGTTGAAACCCCCTGGGTGTGATCTTTCTCCCATTATAATAAGATTATAAAGTGACACTACTATTGGAACCAGATTTGCTGTCCCACCACAGGAGTCCTCTTAGGGACGGAGGAGGGACAGTGGGGCTTATCATTTGTCACTTGTTTCAAGGGCTTTGGCTTTGATCTGGGGATAATTTGGTATGTTTGAAAAGAGAAATAAGCCTTTTGTCTAAGCTAGGGGAACAAAGGACAAAATCCAGCAGCCGGAAGCATGGGTTTATTTTTCAAAGGCAAACCCATGAATTAATCATCAGTTCAGGAAGAAACAAAGAAGGGGTTTCAAGAAGCTATTCCCAGCTGTTGGGTACTTATTAAAAAATGAGGAGAGAGAAGGAGAGGAGAGGGGAGAGAAAGAGAGACAGAGAGACAGAGAGAGGAGGAAGAGGGAGAAAAGCATGAAGGAATGGAGAGAAGAGAGAATGAGGAAGAGAGAAAAGAAAAGATGAAGAGAAGGAAAGGGGAGAAGGGAAGACAAGGACAGATGAACGGGAGAAGCGGAGGAGAAGGGGAGGCTTGGACCAACCGATGCTGAGAAACAGGCCACCCTTCCTCATTGCTAACAAGTGCCAGAGATTTGAGAACCTTCCTTTTCCAGGTCACAGCCCTCTCAACCAGGGCCTGGCCTGGACTCTCTGAAGGTCTGGGCAATCTTCAAATGCCCCTGTGGTTCCACAAAGATTTAATTTAATTTGAGGGAGGAGCGTGCAGGTGGCAGAGACTTGGAGGAGTAGGTAATACATGTACTTATGCTTAGTTCTGAACCCGTGTGGATTCACCCAGACACAAAGAAACATGGACTTGCCTTGAACTTTAATATAAAAAGGACAGATAGACTCATTATCTAAATTTCAGTTCTGGCTAATGGTGTTTCATCAAATATATCATTAATATTTCTGTTTCTTATAAAGGTAGCTTCCCTTTGAGTTGATAGGCTGACAACATGAGCTCCCAATACATGATTTTATGCTCTACATCAAATATTATTACTGATTTGAAATATCTATTCAGTGGATCAAAGGTTAGATTTTTGAACTGTATATATTATGCCAACCTTGAGCTTCAAATTGGCTTTTGAAAAACTCCACATGTATTTGAATAGAACCCGTTTCCTTTGGTGACCAAGGCTCAGAACTGAATGTGTAATATATGAGCTTAGAGAATTGAGCCCAGTTTCCTCATTATTATTATTTAGAACAACCTTTCTGGGTTTATCATCATGTTTTTACAAAATGTTTTCTGCTCTGAGATTTTTCTAGAAGGGTATCATCAGTGCCCACATAAACAAAGGTAAAAGTAAATGTGATAGTTTATTATTAAGGCCATTTTTTGGTGTGTGTCTATGTCCGTATGTATATATAAGAACATGTTTGTGTGTGTGTGTGTGTGTGTGTGTGTGTGTGTGTATGTGTGTGCATGCGTGCATATCTGTGCAGGTGCACATTCGTGGATAACCTTACCTTCTTTCCTTCCTTCCTTCTTTCCTTCCTTCCTTCCTTCCTTCCTTCCTTCCTTCCTTCCTTCCTTCCTCCTTCCTTCCTTCTGTTTTTAATTTGTGGTGTGTGTATGTGAGTGTGTGTGTGTGTGTGTGTGTGTGTGTGTGTGTGTGAACAGGCTCGGCTAGTTCACCAGTGAACCCCTAGGATCTAGCCAGCTCTGCTTTCTCACAGATGGGCTGACAAGCGCATGTAACCACACTCAACATATTTTACATGGATTCTGGGGATTGAACTCTGGTCCTCATGCTTGCAAGGTTAAGTACTTCAACAGCTGACTCATCTCCCCAGCATGCAGCTTTGGGTTTTAATGGCTAATGATTTATTGCAAGTGTCTACTACTTTATATCATGTTAAATAAGTATTTGGTAACCAAGAGTTTAAAGTTGAAAATATTATAGATATACAGCTGACTTAGAAGAAACACACACACACACACACACACACACACACACACACACACGATGCTAAAAATAGATCCCTTATTAGAAAAGGAGGAACAACAAACACTACCTCATACCATACACAGAAATTAACTCGACCATAGAACAAGTGTAAAAATTTAAGGTTCCTAGAAGAAAATCTAAGGGAACATGTTTACAACTAAGGGCTAGCAAAAAATTTTCAGAACCCTGAAAATAATAACTCTAAAAGAAAAAAAAACCCTGATAGATTGAACTTCATAAAATTTAAGTTTGCTTCTCATCAGAAAACACAATAAAATTGAAAAGAAATTCATAGACTAGGCAAAAAAATTCTCTCTATATTTATCTGACAAGTGAATTTATAGACTACATAGGAAATACTAAAAATCGGAAAGAGAGACAATTTATTTTTTAAAGAGGACATGAAAGTGTCCCTGATTACATGTTTCACAAAGATTCTCACAAAAGGAATAAAACACAGAAGTTACATTTCTGGTATCCACAGAAAATCAACTTAAAACATGGTAAGAGTCCATTTCACAGGCAATGGATGATTAAGTTGAAGAAGACTGACAGTTCTGGGCATTGACCAGGATATCATAGGCTGGGGGCCTCTCATCCTACTGTGACTTGTGACCGGTGCAGTCATTTGGAACTCCGCTTGGATGGATCTTACTAAATGAGCCCTGAATCATCCCCTGGTCGCCACTTTGCTCCCATGTAATTATCCAACGAGAATGAGCACAGGTGTAAAACATTTCTGGATAAGAATGTTTATAGCAAATTCATCAAAAATAGCCCAAACGGGAAGAAATATTGATTCCTATCAAGAGCAAACTAAGAATATCCACACAGTGATTATGGAGCACTAATGAATGTCTCAGAAATATGCTGAAAGAAGCCAGATAAGAGTCTATTCTGTCATTAAGTTTATGTGAAGTTCAAGTCAGATGTTATACATTGCTGCATTCTCCTACTCATCAATTTCTGTTTTCATCTAATCTCTAGTATCTCAGAATGTGAGTGTATTTTCAGACAGGTCAGCGTGGATCCTCATTCAATATGACTGGCATCCCGAGAAGAAGAGGAACACAGTAGTAGGCCTGGTGGTTACACCTGTAATCAGGAGGCTTAAGCAGGTGGATCACTGAGTTCAAGGAAAGTCTGGTCTACATAGTTTGTTCCAGGGCCGCCTGAGGTGCAGAGCAAGACTTTTTCTCAAAAAACAAAACAAAAACAAGGGTTGGTGAGAGAGGTGGAGATAGGAAAGGATAAAGAGGGTAGATCAGAGAAACAGTCCTAGAGAAGTTTCCAGATGAAAGTATCAATGACAATTAAAAATTTAAAATAAAAAAACAACACTTCTTCAACTGCTGACTACTCTCCTCTGTGAGTTCTAAACCTAGGTCTGTGCTAATCTCTCAGGCTAAAAACAAGCTGAAGAGGAGGTGGTGACCAGGCTGAGCTTGCTTGGCCCAAGTAAGAGACGCCAAAGGGTGACTCGACAGAACACTGAACCCAGGGAAAGTCATTCTCTGACTGTGGTGACCATCTGTCCTCTGACTCCTATGAACTGCCAATGAGATTTTGACTCACAGCAATTCATGACTCATTTTAGAAAGCTATTCTGCAGGGCTGACCTCATGTCAATGTATTTATACCTGAGTGAGCTCCCTGACAGGCTTGAGGAAGCAGCACTTCAACTTTGCAAACAAGCAGAGTAAGAGGTGCGGCCCCTGCTAACTATCCCCCAAAGACTTTTGGAGAGTAGTGAGTAGATTCTCATTCATTTTACAGTGCATAGAACCTGAGAACTTGGGAGTTAACATGTGACTTAAATCACATGGGTAAGTAGTTTTATTCTATTTCTAGAAGGTCCTTTTATAAAAAATATTTATTTGTGTATGTATGTGTGATATGTATGTGATGTGTGTATGTGAATGCATGGGACTGTATGTGCATGCCTGTGCATGTGTTCATGCCGGGGCTAGAAAAGGACATCCAGTACCCTACTTTATCACTATTCTTCTTTATTCCCTTGAGGTAATCTCTCATTGAACCTGGAACGCACTGCTTTTTGGCTGGCCCCAGCAAGCCTCCTGCCTCTCCCAGACCCCGCCAGTGTTGGGGTTACAGGTTCATGTGACCACACCCAGCTTTTAGGTGGGCACTGGAGATCCAAACACAGGTCCTCATGCTTTCTGCAAACACTCTTAACCACTGAGCCATCTCCCAAGGTTCAGTGTGGGGCTTTCTTAATTTGGTATCCACGAACCTCTAAGAGGTCTCTGAATCTTCAGAATGTGGAAGCAAAATTTTTATGCCTATCTGAAAGACTGCTTCTAAGCACTTTGTACCACTGTGTCTGTAAAATATCCAATACCTCCAACCTAATTGGTAAATAGTGTTTCAAACCCTCCAACTGTCCCCACAAGTCAACAACTAAAGTTGTAGTGTCTGCCTAGTATTGTAGTATCTAAACCAACAATTGCCACCTTGCTTGGTGTTTAGTATTTTCAAATTACCTTTGTGTGCATGTACACATGCATGGATGCATTTACACAGCAAAATATGTGTTTTTTGGACAGTGGCCATATACAGTCTTTCATTAAACTTCCGAGGGGGTTTTTGAATGCAAAGAGGTGAAGAACCTTGGTGCCAGGCTCTAATCCTGGCATGGTATTTGGCTCTGTTCCCAAGGCCTGGAAGTAGACTCAGTTCTCTGGACCTGCATGAATGGGCACAGAAAAAAATTTCAACATAGACTAGGGAAGCTGAGAGTCCAGAAAGAGTAGGTGGCACAAGACTGTTCCTTTGGTCTTCTCCCATTAGGACTGACAGGAGAACACAAAGAGCCTCAGATTATTAATGAAGCATAACTGATAACATTTTACTAGTAATTATTTCTTTATAACCAAATAAAGCCCTATGTGGTTACAGAAAAGCTATGTGCCTGGATCAATGAAAAGTGTGCACAGGCACGGTATCATAGCTGATATACTGTGGTCAGAGGAAATAGTTGAACAGAGTATGTAGTAAATGCAATTGCAGTATGCATTTAGCACCTTTAGGGCACCTATATGGAGAAATTTGAAGAATCAGTAGTGAATAAACATTTTCCTATGCTCACTGTGTCAGGTCTTGGGCTATGCCTTTGCAGAAGAATTCTGGAATCAGCTCTGGAAAGGATCTGACATGATGTTGGGGTTCAGTGACTCCATTATGAACTTGGAAAGTAAGACTCAAGGATTTATCCAGCACAAAAGTGCTGAATTTCAAGTCAGGCCAGGAAAGTAAGACTAGAGGTTTATCTAGCATGAAAGTGCTGAATCTCAAGTCAGGCGTGGTTGCTTCCCAATTCAGAACGTTAAAGATGCTTCGAGGTTACTTATCTAACCCCTGTCTCTGAGAGCACAGATTCACCAAGCTGTGTGCAGCATGGTGGCAGGATCCCAGCTCAACTTTTTTGGTGTTCTGACCCTTGCCTTTTTGTCATAGATCATGATAGGATCTTTCACAGCTTTAGCAGGTTAGGAAGGTAGAGATAGAGATAGAGGATTTTAGCCACCCAGTGACGAGGAAGAGAAAGAATGGAAAACAACTGGTTCCTTGTTAATCTCACAATTTTGCCCAAGGAAGAGCCTGTTAGAGTCCCTGTTTCACTGTTAATAATCTAGCCAATTTCTTGGGGCTGGAGAGATGGCTCAGTGGTTAAGAGCATTGACTGCTCTTTCGGAGGACCTGTGTTCAATTCCCAGCACCTACATGGCAGCTATGAACAGTCTTTAACTCCAGTTCCAGGGGAATCCAAAGCCCTCTTCTGACCTTCATGGCATTGCATAACACGGGTACACTCACATACATGCAGGCAATACACTCATACACATAAAAAAATAATAAGCCAGGCATGGTGGCACACGCCTTTAATCCCAGCACTCAGGAGGCAGAGGCAGGCTGATCTCTGTGAGTTCGAGG
>NW_008360324.1:3807393-3809092 GCF_000622305.1 Nannospalax galili | reverse complement strand
TAATAATAATAATAAAGTCTTTTAAAAAATAATCTAACCAGTTTCTAATGAGTATTCCTAAATTTCAATGTATTTAACAACAATACACTCTAGCCTCTCAAGATTGTCATAAATATTGAATGTAATTCTTTGCAAAACACACTGCGTTTGTCTAGTGTGGAGCATGGGTTCAGTGAATCTTCATTCTTGAGCCTTTGCATATTCTCTTACCTTTTTAACTTGTCGATGTATGATCCATTCCCTCAGCAAACAGAAAGTGAGATAGACACTTCAAAGAGGACATTTCCAGAAAGTTGAGATTGGCTGCTTAGAGCTGGGTGAAGGTTTGTCAAAATATGGCCATAGTGATTAAGCTTCTTAAAATGGCATTTTCCTAGGAACTGGAGAGCTGCATCATTTGATAAAGTACTTGCCATGCAAGCGTGAGGACCCGAGTTCAATCCCAAGCATCCACATAAAAAGCTGAGCATAGTGACAGGCACCTGTGAACCCAGCACTGGAAAAGCAGAGATAGCAGGTCCCTGGGGTCAACCAGTCTGGCTTAATTGGTGAGCACAGGTCCAGTGAGAACATTTTTTTGTTCTGTTTTGTTTTTTGGCCACAAGCAGGTAAGAGCTTAGCTAAAGAAAACTCATTAAAAATTCTCATTTGAAAAAGAGGAGGAGGAGAATCAGTCTGTACTCATCAGCCTTGAGTTCTGATGAGCACTGCTGGCATTGAGCTTTACTGCTGGGGATATGGCTGCATTCCCCTGGTCCTCTGGGATGCATCTCAGGAGGTCAGTGAGGAGGACTCCTATCTGAGGACTGCTGCAGTCCAATAGCCCCACTGTTAGGCACTAGTCACCCGAAGATTTCCTTTAACCACAGGCCCCCATGTGGCATGATATCCTCAGAGTCGAGACCCTGTCATCTCTTTCCTTTACCTTTTTCCCCTCTTCGCCATCTTGTTCCCAGAAGACAACCCCAATCCCTGCTCCTGAAGTGGCTTCACTTTCTTTCAAAATTCGACTCTCAGTTTTCCTGATCCCAGAGAAGCAAGCTCCCTACTCCTTCCCAAAGTCACTGTGTCAAAAGCAATGTCAAACAGTGGAGAAGGCTCTGTGTGACGCCCCCATTTCTGTGCAATTCACTCTTCTGAGGGCTCAGGAGCTACAGCAAGCTGTGGTCACAAACATGTCCTTCGGCAGTGTGGAAGGAAGGGAGGGCAGGTGGGTGGCAGAACAGCCTGCCTGAGTTCGGAATTCTTTGTGACTTATTGTAGTCTTTTAAGGAAAAGAAATAACCTGAAGGAGAAGAATAGTAGGCAACAGACCTTAAGAAGGGAGATATGGTTAAAAATTGGGTTAGATTAGGGGAGGGGGGAGGGAAGGGTATATGAGAACCCTAGGGGATAAGGAGAAAGAAGCAGTTCAACAGAGGTAGGATCATGGGAGCAAGGGCATTAGTAAGGAAGAAAGGGGGGGAAGTGCAGGCACCTTAAGTGGGAAAACCAAGATAGAGGGGGGAGACGATACAAGAGAGAAACAATGCCTAGCTAGTCACGAAAACCAGAGGGAACCATATTATTCCTACAATCTACTGACAAATTATACATAAAAGATCAAGAAAAATATCTCTAGATAAGGTTTATTGGAGACCAGCTGGTCATTACCCAAGATTTATCTGCAAGACACACAGTAATTAAAAATGCCAGAATG
>NW_008360324.1:3792700-3806122 GCF_000622305.1 Nannospalax galili | reverse complement strand
CTTATAGGGTTTATACTGAGTACAATATTGTATAACTGTAATAATTCAACTGTAAACCTAAAAATTTACAGCCAATTTTGAAAGAGATGCATCCTACCTCAGGAAACCGTTATTGAATATGTCAATTGTGTTGTGATGATATGCTTCTTCTAAGTATGTTGTTATTAAATAAATCATTTTTAAAAATTAAAAAAAAAAATAGGGTCTCCCTAGTCCCAACCCACCTGGGAGTCACTCTGTGGATCAGGCTGGCCTCCATCTTGCAGAGATCTGCCTGCCTCTGCCTCCTTGTGGGCTGGGATTAAAGGCTGGAGCCACCAAGCCCTAAGCCCTGGTGGTGTCTGAGTTTGGGGTACCACCACACCCCTGCGTCTGAGTTTGGAATGGTATCTCAGGAGAAGGAAGGTATGTGTGGCAGTGGAGATGAGAAAGCTGCGGGAAGGCAAGGACAGCTCTGCAGGGGCAACTTGCTCAAGTGAATGGGGAGCAGGTTGATGTTTCTGTAGGTCTGTGACAGTGGGAGGGGGCGTCCATTGAGCTACACGACTGTGCTCAGTACCTGCTGTTCTTATGAACCTGCCCTTTCACATGCTATGGGGTTTAAGTGCCTTTTCTTTTCTTTTTCCCTCTAAGTAAAAAATTCCACAGATGTTTGCATTCAGGCTTAAATTTCATTCATTCTGATGTTTTCACTAATGCCCCTTGGGAATTAGATGATCCTTTTTATGTGCTTTTCTGTGATTTGGCAAAACCCAGGGTAAATGTCTTACTTTTGTTTTTCTTGCCGTGGGAGAATTGAAAACAGTAGCTTTTGTTCAACAAAATTTTTCTTTCTTTCTTTCTTTCTTTCTTTCTTTCTTTCTAGTGGTGCAATAGTGGCACTTTTATCTTGGAGGTAATCAACAGCAGCCTGATTGGACTTAAGACCCATTCATTAGGAGGAAATCCATTATGGTACTGTAAACATAGCCAAGTACCCATGGTGAAGAGGTCATAGACCCTAGAGAAGAGCCTACTACTGATCACTTTCCTAGATCATGAAAATTTTTCTTTCTTTCTTTCTTTCTTTCTTTCTTTCTTTCTTTCTTTCTTTCTTTCTTTCTTTCTTTCTTTCTTTCTTTCTTTAAAAAAGAATGCTGTCCTGGGACAAGGGTCCAGGGCTGGCTCTCTCCTACCTCTTTCACTGTTTTTCTTCCCTGGCTGATGTTTGGCGATGGAACTTGTTTTCTGAAAGTGTTTTTGTCTCTCCTTCTGTTTCTTTTATTCCCGGGTCTTAGAGAGCATTAAGGCCTGTGGGCCCAGGACAAGTACAGACAGGTCTGTCTGTTCATCAGCCCCTTTCCCCACCCTGCTCTGCCTTGCCTTTCATAGGCAGCACAGGGCCCCACGGGACGACTTCTCACACAGGCATTGTCACGAGGAAGCTACGTCACAAGCATAGCTGAACACGTTTGTGTCTGTCCACGATGTCAGCATTTATTGAGCAACAATGCATTTACAAGCTACTCCATTTTGTTGGCTTTGATTCACCCAGTATTCCTAATTTCATTTGGTGTCTGTAGTTGTTGGAAATCATAGGTTCTTTAATTCCAGTCTTGGTTACTAATGTTAACTACTAGATTATGTGTCACTCTTCACACAATAGGCTACAGAATGACTAAGAAAGGGTTAGAGCCTTCAGGATTCACACAGACTATACTGAAGGCATAGGCAGAGAGCCTACAGAAATGCAAGCAGGAGTCTCTGCAAGGGACCAAGTAACTTCTAGAAATCACAGGCACAGAGCTGTTAGTGCTCAGACTTGTCAGATGCAGGTCTGGGTCACCCAGGGATTTGTTTGATTTGCTCATTTAATTTATTTTTATTTTTAAAGTGATTTTATTTTTTTATGTGTTTGAGTGTATTGCCTGCATATGGATGGATGCACCCATGGAGGTCAGAATCTCCTGGAACTGGAGTTGCAGATGATTGTTAGCTGCCAGGTGGGTGCTGGGAATTGAACACGGGTCCTCTATAAGAACTCTTGACCATTGAGCCATCTCTCCAGCTCCTTTATTTATTTTTTGACAGATTAATATGTATATATGAGATGGGGTTTGGGGGCAATCTCATACATGTATACATTGTATTTTGATCTCATTCTCCCCCACTAGTCACACTTGTTCATCTCCCTCTTCTGTTGAACCCATCCTCCTTCTTTGCAATCAGTCCCCTCTACCTTCCTGTCTTTTCTGGTGACTCACTGAATAGGATTGCATTCACAAACAATGATGGGGATTATTTACCAGAGTTTGTGCAACTTACGAGTGAACGTGTACCACTGAAGAAAATGGCTCCCTCTCCCTTGGCAACTCATTAACTACCAGAAGCTCTTCAGTAAGGCCTCAAGAGCCCCTCTTCCAAACATGGCAGAGCACTGATGGGCCCAGTCTTATGCAGGTTTTGTGTAGTTAAACAAAGCTGCTGTGAGTTCATTATTGAAACTATCATGTCACGTTTTACATTTCACAGCACTGGAACTGTCAACAAAAGAAACATTTTGTTTCTCTCATTTTAAAGGAATACAAGAGATAGTTATTTTGGAGCCAAAAATGAGTCAACATGACCTGAGAACACAGATTTAGGTGTCCCCAAATACTGTGAATAATTCAGAAGAACAGGTAGACTTATGAACAGCCACATGTCTGTGGCCTGTTCTATAAGCGCTGCACTAGGGGACAGGCTTCTGCTACCTACATCTGCTTATGATTTCTGGAGTACAAAGAGCTTTCCCCCAAATATCCTTTTTTTACTTTGAATACTACTTCACCTATCATACGGCAATGGCTAAAACCACTGGATTAACAAAGATGCGACACTAGAGACAAGTACTGCTCACTGAAGGGCCATGAGGTTCCCTCAATTTCCAATCCTGTCTTGGCAGTGAGGTGGTCCCAATTATAGACGATTGAGAGGAAAGAAATGTGTCTATTGTTGCCGAGTGTCTCTTCCATTTACCCATGTCAGCCATGTTCCCCCAGAGAAGCAATGCAACATGTCTATATGCTCTAAAGATAGCATGTGACTTCCAGCTATACCCAAGTGCTGCTGTTCCTGAATATTTCTCTGATCCATCGCCTGATTTCTTCTAGGCCTATGTCCAAGATATCACTTTTTCCAAGTTTGAAAATCTTTGTGGACATTCTCCTTGTTTGTACCATGGATCGTCTTTCTTGCTAAAGACATTTTTATCTTCTTGAAACAGAAGACTCTACTATTCAAATGTATAATTCCAACTCCCATTTCAGTGTCTGAAACATAATTCATGCTCAAAACATTGTCTTGGATGAATATCAGGAGTCTTCAGTTAAACACATATAAAACTCAGTTTTCAGAGCATCTTAGTAAGTGTTCCATAATCTTAAAAATGTCATTTCTCAACTTTGAAAGTGCCCTCTTTGATTGTACAACCTCTTATTCTTCACATAGAGTATTTTGGGAACTTGTAATAGAATGGGCTAATGCAAAGCATCTCCATATTTTCTTCCCATAAAGACTGTTAGGACTTAAGAGATTACATTCCTGACCAAGCACTAGGTTTTAGCTCAAAGCTAATGATTGACGGTGTGCCCTAGAAGACATCCTAAAAGAGCAACAAATGAGTATATTTGGAAACAGTAAAGGTATGTTTCTAATTGTATTAAATGGATTTAAAATATGCTGTAGAAATTCACATTTTTATAAAGTTTATGATCATTTTATTTGCTTTATTGGAACTTAGAAAAATTGTTTGAAGATGATTGGAAATGGTCCAGTTCACAATCCTCAGCAGATTCAGTCTGATGCCTTTTTACACTTCACTGTATTTTTCTCTAAAGTCAACAGATGTCTTTGAAATAATCTCAGTGAACTTAGAGCTGCTTCAAGCTTCGTGGATGGTTTTCATTGTGGGAATTTTCTGCTGTCCGATCTGATGTAAGTATTGATGATGGTGTGATTTTAAAGATCCAAACTGAGAGCCCACCAATTTCTTCCGTGCCTCCCCTGTGCATGCAAGAATGGCAGTCTGAGCAGAACCTGAGCATGATGTAACTCCTCCTTTACTATTAGGGGGAGGGGGGGAGCCGGGCTGGCATTGAAATATGTTTACAGCAATTGTAATATTTGCAAACTTTTTTTTTGAAACAGGGTCTCCTTGTAGCCCTAAGTAGCCTGGAAATCTCTATGTAGATCAGGTCAGAAAAAGGTTATGGATCCCCTGGACCTGGAATTACAGATGGTTGTGAGCTGCCATGTGGGCGCTGGGAACTGAACCCAGGTCTGCTGCAAGAGCAGTTGGTGCTCTCAACCACTGAACGATCTCTCCACTCCCGAGTTTACCAACTCTTGAAAAAGAAATTTAAAACCTCCATTTTTCATGACTTCCTTGCCCAGAAGGGCACACGGAAGACCCTGAGATACAAGTGCCTCCCTCCTTGGCCTTTGTCCTCTTCTGACCATGAGGTACTTCTTGTTGACCAAATTTCATCGCTGGCTACTCATGCCATTGAGTTTTTGAAATATTTTATTTTTATTTTATGTGTACAAGTGTTTTGCCTGCATGTGTGTAAGTGTACCATGTACATTGCGATGCCCACGGAAGCCAGAAGAATGTGTCAGATCCCTTGGAACTGAAGTTACAGATGATTGTTAGTTATCATGTAGGTTCTGGGAACTGAATCTGAGTCCTCTGCAAGAGCAGCCAGTGCTTTTAACCACCGAACCATCTTTCCAGCCCCAACATTTAAAAATTACACTTATTTATTTATTTATTTTGTGTGTGTGTGTGTGTGTGTGTGCACACGCGCGCGCGCATGTGTGTGTGCCACAGCCTGCATGTAAAGGTCAGAGGACAACTTTCAAGAGTCAATATTCTTCTTCCACCTTGTATATCTTGGGAATCCACTACAAGCTGTTGGGCTTGGCAACAAGTGTCTTTCCCTACTGAGCTATCTTGCTGGCCCCACACATGGCATATTATAGCAGTAGATCAAGAAGGATGTTTTTCTTCTAATTGATGACTATATTGTTTATTTTCTTTATAAACGAGTTTTTGTGGAAGAAATAATTTTTAAGGCTGATTTATTTATTATTTATTTAGTGTGTGTGTGTATGTGTGTGTCTGCTTGCACACATGCCACTGCATGTGTGTGGAAATCAGTTCTCTCTACCATGTGAGTCCCAGGGATCAAATTCAGGGCATCAGGCTTAGCAGCAAGCACAATTACCAGCAGAGCCATTTTGCCAGCCCTAGATTCTAAATTAAAATTTTCAAAAGGTTAAGAGCGGTGGCTGTTCTTACAGAGGACCTGGGTTCAGTTCCCAGCACCCACATGGCAGCTAACAACTGCCTGTAACTCTAGTGCCCTCTTCCGTTCCCTGAAGGCACTGCATGACATGGGTGCACTTACATACATGCAGGCAATATACTCATACATTTAGTGTGTGTGTATGTATGTGTGTGTGTGTGTGTGTGTGTGTGTGTGTGTATGTGTGTGTCACAATCTGCATGCAAAGGTCAGAAGACATCTTGCAAGAGTCAATATTCTCCTTCCACCTTGTGTGTCTTGGGAATCCAATATAGGTTGTTGGGCATGGCAACAAGTGTCTTTCCCTACTGAGCTATCTTGGAGCCCCCACACATGACATATTATAGCAATAGACAGAGAAGGATGCTTTTCCTCTAATTAATGGCTATATTATGTTCATTTTCTTTATAAATGAGTTTTTGTGGAAGAAATGGTTTTTAAGGCTGATTTATTATTTATTTATCTATCTATTTATTTATTTTGTAAACATGTTCCTTTCCACCTAGTAAAGGTTGAGTGGATAACTGAGACTTGAGGGCATTTTCTTTTCCTGCTAACAAATATAAATGCAGCATGTTCCTCTTTTCCCCAAGAACAGGATTTGTTCATAATCTACTGAGAAGCCTCTGAGCGTGTTTATTCCTCCTGGAGCTTGCCCATGGTTGAGCATGGGTTTGGAAGCCCTGACTCAGCTGTTCTGAAACCAGGTACATCAACATATCATCCCTTAGCTTGTTTTGCACCTCATGGAAGAAACCTTTCTACCTTAAAATACTGTAGGCACTGATTCTCCCCAATAATGAAGGACACACAGACTATAACAGAATAGACAAAAATAGAACGCTTCTTACATGTACCTCTTATGTCATAAATTCTCATTATTCAGAAAAATATTGAAGGATGACAGTGTGCTATACCTCATGTTCAGTTAGGAGAGAAGAATCTCTTTTGTTGTTTCTACTGTGCTGTGTGCTCCAGGACTAGCTGGCCCCAGAGCTTCTGGGTAATTCTCTTGTCTCCACCTCCTTTATCGCTGTAGGAGTGCTGGGATTACAGGTGTGTACCACCACCACATCCGGCTTTTTCACATGAGTTCTGGGACTAGAACACTGTGTGGTTCAAGCTCCAATGTCAGGAAAGGGGAAGGGTTACAGGAGACCTGAAGGCTGAAGAGATTTTGAGGAGTTGTGAGGAGATAAGATGTACTTTATTTACTGACACACAATTTGCTAGGCAGGCAGATGCTGACAAGCACTCAGGCACATGCCAGTACACATGGGCCACATACAAGTTGGGTTTAGGCACGTGCGCAAAGACTGGCTCACAGGTAGGCATTAGGCTGACAAAGGTGAAGATAAAGGCTCTGAACTCAAGGCCATATGTAGCGTTCTGCCAGAAACAGTTACATAGCAGATTATATTATTATTTTTGTGTTACCCAGCTAATTGATGTCAGCCATTTTGTGTTGACTTATACCCTGGCCCACATCCCCTCATGCCCTGTGTTAACATCTTGACATCATGGCCCATGCCAGATAGCTATAGCAACATCATGTTATCTAAACATAAAATTGCCATACAGCCTCTGTTTACTTTAAACTCAGGCTGTCAGGCTTGTGCAGCATGTGCTTTTACATGCTGAGTCATCTTACTGGCTCCATTCTTCTATTTGTAAAGGAAAGAATTCAGTTGAGAGAAAGTTTAAGCAGTTTATTTAGTAAAGTGAAACAAAACAATGGTATATTGGAGAGATACTGGAGCAGGCTGACTCAAGCATGTTTGGATAGCAAGCCATTGGGTTTTATCTTGTGAATTTTTAAGGTTTTATGAGTGTTTATGAGTTGGGTTGGGCATTCATGCAGGTAAGGTGACTCTTTTACTCTCTCTCAAATCCTGGTGAACAGAAATTCTTCTAATGACCCTGAAAAGCCCCGAAGGATGGTTCAAAACCACAATGCAAATGATATCACAATGAAATCGGAGTCTTTTGAGGATGTAGACCTTTTGATAGGGTGCATGTGTGGCAGTTGGGAAAGTGTCCTGGTGCAAATTTCTGGTATAGCTAGAAGAGCCTAACTGTAGCTTTAATGATGTTTATGCAGAAAGAGGCTTTCTGACCCTCAGGAGACAAGGTACCAAGATGCCCCTGCAGTTTCTCTTGGTTACCTCATCTATGACTCCTTTCCTACATGTTCCAGTTTCATTTCTGCTGCTGTGATAAAACAGCCTGACAAAAATAAACTTAAGGGAAAAAATGGTTACTTTAGTTTACAATTTCAGGGCAGGGTACATCCTTGAGGGGAATTCAAGCAGGAACTCAAACAGCTAGTCACACACATCACATGCAGTTAAGGGCAGAAAGAAGTAAGTGCATTCAGGCCTTGCCTGTTCTCAGCTTGCTTCCTCCTCTTCTGTACTGTTTAGGATGTCTGCTTAGGGAATGGTGCAATCAAGACAATCCCCTACAGACATGTCCACAGGTCAACTGATCTATATAATTTTGCATTAAGATTCTCTTTCCAGGGATTCCAGTTTGTAGTTAAAATGAACCAGGATACTATCTAATCTCAGCTCTAGGATCTTCCCCAACATGAGTTCCCACAGATGCTCCAGTCCTTTGCATAAAATGGTGTATTATTATTTGTGGATAACCCACACAAGTTCTTCTGTCTTCAAATCATCTCTGGAGTTCTTACAATACCTAATGCAATGCTAATACTATCTAAGTGGTTGTACTGTAGTGTTTAAGGAATGACAGTAAGGAAAATGTCTGTACATGTTCAGGGATGACACAGTCTTTAAAAGAATAGATCTTGACCATGGGTGGTTGAATCTAGAGATATAAAAGAGGAAGTGAACAAGGAAGAATAAAGATGGATTTAATGAAATAAGAAGATAGAACCCATACTCTGGATCCAGTCATGAACAAAGGTATGGGGAATCAGACACATAGAGCCAGAGACAGAAAAAGGCAGGTGGATGCACAAAGAGAAACTTCACATAGAAACATACATATACATATTCATACCCTCCAAAAGACCCAACCAAGCCAATTACACACACATACACATTGGAGACCCATGATGGACAGAGATAGACAGAACTAAGGGTTATTAGGGTGCTCTGGAGAAAGGCAGAGCACGGTGTATGGGACATCCAGTCACTCCATTCCTCATGTACTGTCTGAAACTCATGGTAATCAAAGGTTTTATATTGATCAACACTCTCTAATTGTGTAGCTATGGGCCATTTCCCATCTCTAAAAATAAGTACTTAGGATGTGTTTTGCAGGGTCATTTCAAGAATCAAATGAGATAATAATATAACATCCAGGGCTTTTCTTGCTTGCTACCTGGCTCGGTGCAAGTATTCAGTAGATAATGATCACTGTTATGATTAAAATTCACAATGTTATGGAGTTGGGATTTTTTTATATGAAAAATGAAGTTACAACTCAAAGAAATATAATGTTTTGCTCCAGCTTCACAATTATTGACTGGTGGATACTGATGTGGCTTCAAACGTACCAAGCTCAGAAGTTTATGTTTATTTCATTCTTCTATGGTAGGCCCACTTCATTGCAATGCTACCCTTGAACCTCTAATTGTAGATGCATAAGTATCTTTGTGTGTATAGTGATGACATAGCAATGTCCCTCTTTCCATACTTCATAAATTGCTCAAAGTGCTGAGATCTTTTTATGTCAATTATCTTGAGGTCTACACACCACTTTATCTTTCTGCTATAATCCAGTACATTAAGTTACTGACCTTTAATATGTATTTTGGTCTCTCAGATAATATTGCCAGAATTTATCCTGATTTTCACATACAGATATGAATAGTAGGTTCTATGTATTTTCTCTCTCTCTTTTAAAAACTATTTTATTTTTTGTGTATGAGTCTTACTGCCTGCATGTGTTACCTGTGTCATGCAAAGCCCAAAGGGATCAGAAGAGGGAATCAGATCCCTTGGAACTGGAGTTATGAATGGTTGTTAGCCACCATGTGGGTGCTGGGAACCAAAACTGGGTCCTTTGCAAGAGCAGTCAGTGCTCTTAACCACCGAGTCATCTCTCTAGCCCCTCTCTCATTTTTAAAAAGTGATTGATTTGATTTGATTTTTTAAAAAGTTATGTGTATGCATGTATCTGTGTGTCAGTATATACATGTGAGGGCTAAAGACCACAGAGGTCACATGTGTAGGATCCCTTGGAACTGGAGTTATAGGTAGCTATGAGCCACCAGATGTGGGTGCTGGGAACTGAGCTCAGAAGAGTAGTATATACTGTTAACCACTGTGCCATCTCTCCAGTCCCCTAGATATTTTCATAGAAGATGAAATCAAGCAAATGCACTCCCCCAAAGGTCATACTTGAGAGGTTTTACTGACCTCATACACTTAAAAAGATGCACTGATGGCGTTTGTAAACTTGCAGTTCATCTCCTATATTAAAAGTCATTTTCCTGGGCTGGAGAGATGGCTCAGCAATTAGAATCACTGGTTTTTCTTGCAGAAGACCTGGGTTCAATTCCCAGCACCCACATTGCAGCTAACAACCATCCAAAGCTCCAGTTCCAGGGCATCCAATGCCCTCTTCTGATCTCCACGGATATTACATGGCATGAGTGTATTTATATACATGCAGGCAATGCACTCACACACCTAAAATAAAAATAATAAATAAAATACATTTTTTTAAAAAAGAGCAGAGCTTTTCTCTTTGTATCATCAGGGTTGGTCACAGGATAATAGTATGTTTGTTGGTTGAACAATGAATTCTCTCTGAAGACTTCCAGAGGCATCAATTTATTCATTTACTGTGATCTAGTTTTTACTGTATCTTGAGTGATTCATGCCTTTGTCCAATCTCAAGAGTAGGTGGCCTTCTTCATCTTCATGCCTGAAGTCTAAGCCTAAGCCTAAAGTCAAAGATGCTGCCCCAAGGGCCACAGGGCACAGTGTGCACTGTGTGGTTCCAGTTTTTAAAAATGCCGGTGCTTCTCTTAACGTTTGCCTCTTAACTCTCCCAGAGTTATAAAGAGATCTCTTCAGTGTTTGATTCTTTTTCCGTCTTAGAAACACCAGATCCTTATTCGGGTGATGGGACGCCTGTCTGTGTCTCACATTCATCAAACTCAAATAGTCCATGACAGCTTTTCCTTTTATGGATTTTTTTTTTCAGAAGAAATACATGTACCACCCAATTTCTGAATGCTGCCCAAAGTGGTACTGAGACCCGACCCATGAATGGGCAGAGTCTTCAGGACTGTTTCCAACAGCTATGCCAAAATTCACTTTTTGAAGCCAAAAAAAAAATCTGAATTCTCACACCATTTCTGTGTCTTGTTTGTGACAGACAAATCTGCTCTATGTTGTACATTTCCAATATGCATTTTTCCAGGTCTGAGCTGTCCACATGTGAGTCCTGTCTTCCAAGGCAAGACTCACTACTAATTCTTTCATATCACGGTCAAGGGCAGTCTGTGTACAGTATTTGATGTGTTACAGTGTGTTTGCCTCTCTCAATGAAGGCTTGGCTTAATCACTCAAAGGCACAACGTTTACTATTTCTCTGACATTCCTCACTAGTGAAGGGAATACGAAGGGGCAGGGTGGTCTTTCACTGGGAGTGGTGCCCCAAGTGGAGTGACAGTCTCCTTCTATCTCTGACTCTAGCAAGTAGAGAAAGGAGGGAGGGTTCCCTGCTGGGGACAGATATCTTTAGCATCCTCTGACATGTAGAGTAAATGATAAAGAAGAAGAGAGAAGCAGGGAAATCCCTCTGACAAGGGAGCTCCTGATCTGGGGATGTAGCTTGGTGCTAGAGCACTTGCCTATCATTCATGAGACTTTGGGTTTAATATCTAGACCTTTAAGAAAGAAAAAGCAAGGAGCTGCTGAGTGAGGTGGGCTGAGGGGTCAATATAGCCTATGGGCAGCTCTACTATGAGAGTTAGAAATGACCATTGTTTTAAACAATAGATTTCGTAAAGCTGAGAGAGGCAAAAGAGTAGAACTCAGGAGTAAGAGAAATACACTTTTAGAGAAAATAATTTTGCACTATGATGCAATAACCCAAGCAATGGCCTGTTATACCCGAATTGCTTTGATAATGTAACATAACATTGAAATTTTTAAATTTATTTTTAAGTGCACAGGTGCTTTGCCTACATGTATGTAAGTGTACCATGTGTGTGCAATACCTGAAGAGGCCAGAAGAAGGCATCAGGTGCCCTGGTCCTGGAGTTAAGGATGGTTGTTAGCCACCATATGGGAACTAGGAACTGAGCCCAGATACTCTGTAAGAGCAGCCAGTGTTCTAAACCCTGAGCCATCTCTCCAGCCCTGTAAAACATAGCATTTGTACAAGCTAATATATGTCCATAAATAAACACTACTTTAATCTATTTTGTGTTACTGTAACAGAATACCACAGGTCGATAATTTATAAGAAAAGTAATTCATTTCTTTTCTTGTAGTTCTGGAGTCTAGGAAGTTAAGGGTCATGGGATTGCTACCTGGCAAAGTCTTCTTGTGCATTATTACATGCTAGAAGGCAGAGGGACAGGAGAGAGAGCACATGAGAGAAGGGGAAACAGGTCATGAACTAGCCCATTCACCAGGAACTTAGTCTCAAAACATGCAATAAATGCGTTACTTCATTCGGGAAGGCTCTGCCTTCATAACCTAATCACTTCTTACAGACCCCACCCCTCCACTTAGTTACATTGGCAGTCAAGTCTTCAGCACATGAGCTTGGAGGGCACATTCAAATCACAGCACATATTTAAATCAAGAACAGCAACAATAAGAGTGACCAGAACAGAAACTGTTCAAAACCATCTCACTTAATCCTTAAGACAGCTTTATGAAGAGCCACTGTTTTTATTCCCTTCTGTAAATGACAGAACACAAACTCAAACTGGGTACACGACAGGTATCGGGAAGTGTGGTCTGCTACTTGAACCCTGACTTTCCTCACTCCGGAGACTCATGTCTCACCTTAGAGTCTCTTTATCATCCTTCAAGTGTCCTCTGAGTGCAGCCCTGCTGAACTAAATTTATGCTTGCATTTCTTTCTCAGCTCTCTAAATAGAAGTCCCTCGAGAGCATTCTTTAGCTCTTAACCCTTGTGTCAACGTTCCTTACAGGCACTTATATAAAAGTCCTTTGAGGCTCCAGCACCAGCTATGGGGGGGGGGCGGTCACACTGGCTGCTATGTCACTCTCTTGACTGGGCACCACTCTCTGTGGCCTGTTTTCCCCTCCTGAGTTTGAACTTTCAGAAAAACTTTTAGCTATTGACTTTGTTGTTTGTGTGCTTGACTCTCTGTTCTTTCTCCAGCCTATCTCAACCCAAATCTGTTAGACACAGGAACCTCTCTGGGGCTGGGCTGTTCCTTCAAGCCTCCCATTGCTTGTTGATGGTACTGTTCACTAAAGCCTCCTCACTCCTCTGGTCTGTATTTTTATCTTCATTTTTCCTTTGTGAACAAATTTCCATAGCCTTCCTAAAACTTATATATAACTTCTATTTCCAAAGCTTAGATCAAGATTATTTTAAATGTTATATGAACCCTTCAACTATATTTTGAACTTTATAAAGTCAGATTTTTTTTTCTGCTCAATTAAAATTCTCAACATATTGGCCAGGGTGTTGACAACACAGCAGACAGTAGCAAGGATATCAGAGTATAAGGGCTCTAGTTGGGGGAGGGAAGCTATGGGAGGGTGCCATCTGGGAAGTGGGTGTATCATCAAATAAGATGTTTTGGGATGTTCTGTGTGATACACACACACACACACAATCAACAAATTTTTAAAAATGTATTATATTTGAGGAGGAAGCATGGAAATTTACATCATGCTAATTAGTAGAGGTGATAAACATTACCATTGAAATCCACCCGATGACTTCATAGACATACACAGGTGCCAAGGATCCAAGTGCAACCGATTATGACTAGTAATAATCAGATGAATACAGATTAGAGATGCATGCGTCAACATCTCAGTGTTAGCAGCAAAAACAATGAGTCTTTCTGCAAGGAACAATATATTCTAAAATGAAATGGAGATCTTTTTTAAAGGTT
>NW_008360324.1:3761140-3791636 GCF_000622305.1 Nannospalax galili | reverse complement strand
TCAGAAAA
Source organism: Nannospalax galili (assembly GCF_000622305.1). NCBI lineage: Eukaryota > Metazoa > Chordata > Mammalia > Rodentia > Spalacidae > Nannospalax > Nannospalax galili. Next base: position 3,791,628 of record NW_008360324.1, on the reverse strand, counting down.
TTGTTATTGAATATGTCAATGCTGTTGTAATGAGATGTTTCTTCTAAGTATGTGGTTATTAAATAAATAATTAACTGTGGGAAAAAACAAGCTAGAGACACTTGGAAACAGGGAACCCCAGTTGAGGAATTTCCTCCATCAGACTGGCCTGTGGGCATCTCTGTGAGGCATTTTCTTGAGTGCTAATTAATGAAGGAGGGCCCACTGTGGGTGGTGCCTTCCCTAGGCAGGTGGGTTTGGACTGTGTAGGAAAGGTAGCTGAGCAAGTTAGCAGAAGCAAGCCAGCAAGCTGCTGCTTCAGTTCCTGTTTCCAGATTCCTGCCTTGAGCTCCTATCCTGGCTTCCTTCAATGTTGAACTGTAACCTGTAAGATGAAATAAGCCCTTTCTTCCCTAAGTTGTTTTTGGCCAGTGTTTCATCACAGCAACAGAAAGCAAACCAGAACATTCTACTCCTGCTAGTCCATGTCAACTTAAATGATAAGTTTATGAGTGAATATATATGATATGCCTATAACTCTGTGTTTCACTGGATTGTAAGCTTTGTTGTACTGACCAAAGTGACCCCATTTTGGATAAAGTAGCCATCTTAGAAGCTTAGCCATAGTATATTTCTAGTTCAAGGATTGTTTTCAGAAACCCTGACCCCTTTCTCCCTTTTCCTCCCAGGAGAATGCTGCCGTGGTCACTTGCTCTCTAGACATATAGAAAACAAAATCATTATGAGATGACTAACTGCTGATTCTGGCTTCTGTAACTTGCTTGTTTTGATATTTTAGGGCACCTTGACATGTAGCCTGAGATCCCCCTCTACCCTGTTATTCGGGGACCACCTTGTCAACATTCCTTTGTGTGGTGTTTAGCTTTAAAAGGTCCCCTTTCCCTCCCCCTCCCCACTGCACCACTCTAATCCTATATGGTGACTGCAGTCCAAGCTAGCTTGAATAAAATCTTTTATCTCAAAAAAAAATTCTCAACATAAAATATTTAAAAATTTAGAAAAACAGTGTAGTATAAACAACTGGCTATCAATTTTATAAAAATCTTAACACTTAGTCATTTATTTCCTGTGGATATTTTCACCCTTTTTTCAGTGCTAAGCATCAAACGCAAGGCCTTGTGCATGTTTGGCAAATGCTCTACCACTGACCTGCCTCCCCCATCTCTCTGTTTCTGTAGGGTTTTGTTTTGTATTGATTTTTGAAGAAAATATACTGTACTAACTCTTAATTTTGAGAATTGGTAGTTAGAAATAGTTAAGTGCTATTTCGTCCCTCCTTATGTGAATTATATTTCAGACTAACTAAAGAACCTGTGTAATTAAAGAATAGTCTTTTTTTTACTAAAGAATCAAATGTCATTAGGTGATGGTATGATGGAATTTTAAAAATCACCATTTTATAACCCCCAATAAAACCATCCATTCAGGCAATGATCAGCAGTGATTGAAACTAAGGACAAAAGCCTGAGGGAGCTGATGTGGTGGCTCATGTTTCTAATCCCAGCATTTTGGGGGGATGAGACAGGAAGATTGTCATGAGTTTGAAGCTACCCTGCTCTACATCGTGAATTCTATGCCAGCCTGGGCTACATTGTGAAACCCTGTTAAATCAAGCAAGTGGGAGGGATGGAGGGAGGGAGAGAGAGAGAGAGAGAGAGAGAGAGAGAGAGAGAGAGAGGAGAAGAGAGAAGGAAGGAAGGAGGAAGGGAGGGAGGGAGGCTGTTAGTGGAGGGAGCTGGCTGTGCCATCTTTACCCAGTTTTACCTTTCCCATCACTGAAATACAGCTAGCCTCCCCACATGGTGTGCTGAAAGTATTCTGCACAGTCTAGAAAGCAGAAAGTTGAATCTGAATTTGACTAAATCCCACATACTCACATTCCTTGTGTGGGATTGCAGGAGGATAAGTTAAATGACACTGGAAGACAGTAAACAGATAAATACAGAACAGTCTAGAGAACCAGTGATCCAGTTTGTATAGCAAAGGACTTAATGAAAAAAGTGTGTGTGTGTCGGGGGGTAAGTGTGGAAGGTTGGAGGAAAGAGAGACATTGCTCCCTATTTAAAGCAATTAAAAATACGAAAACAAAACATAACATGTAGAGTATGTGGGTCCTGATTTGTACAGCCGAGTTTAAAGATATTTTCTTTTCAGCAACTAGGGAGGCTGAGGCAGGAAGATCACTTAAGACCAAACGTTTGAGTTTAACCTGAGCAACATAGATTCTGTCTTAAAAAATATTTTTAGGTGCTAGAGAGATGGCTCAGGATTTAAGAGCACTTGCTGCTTTGGCAGAGGACCTGGGTCCAATTCAGCACCCACATGGCCCCTCAAAACCATCTGTAATTCTAGTCCCAGAGGATCTGAACTCCTGGCCTCCACAGACACCACACATGTTATATACATACAGACAAAACACTTATGCGCATAAAATAAAAAATAAATCGTTATAAAAATACATTTAAATCAATTGTAGAAATTTAATATACTGCATATATTGGATGATGTAAAACACTGGATTTTGGTAGTTTGACAACAGCATTGTATAAGGAAGCCCACTATTGGAGGTGATTATTGAAATAAAGCATTTGCTTTAAAACGGCAAAAAACATCAACAACAATAATAAAGCACAGTAGAAAGATTTGAGACCTCTGAGTAAACTTTTTCTTGATTTTAATTTCCTGCTTATTGCATCAGTATTTACTATATGAACTTTGTGTTCTCCATTTTCACCTCTTTGCGTTACTTTATGTGTTTATGTTTATCCACAAGTAATTCAGAATGTTAGCTTTCATAACTTTAAGTCTTCCAGAAATGGTATGTTTCAGCTTGTATCATGGCAGAGCATAATTGTGAAAGGTTCATTCTCCCCTTTATTATTTTTTAATCTTTTTTAAATTAAATTTTGAAATTGAATTGTGATTTTCATACAGTAGAGTTTGATGGTCTTTAGATCTCCTCCCCTCTCATCACCTGCTCCATTAGCCCTGGCCCGATTTGATGTACTATCTTATATATAATATACTGCATAGAGTCTGATTGGTGTCCCTAAATGTCCTTCAGGGTGGGTCCATCCACTGGGCCCACCAAGAGTCCCATCCCTGTAAGACACTGTCTTTCCCCCTCCCAGCAGCCATCAACTGCCAAAAGTTTCTTAGGTTGCATTGGGATTTCTTACCCACTTCCCTAAGTCTATGCTGGGATTTTGTCTGGTTTGAGCTTGCAATTGCAGAGCATAATTTTTTTAGCATAATACTTTTATTTTATTTATTATTTTTATTTTATGTGTGTGAGTGTACTGCCTGCATGTAGGTAAGTGCAATGCCCACGGAGGATAAAAACAGTCATCAGGTCCCCTGAGACTGGAGTTACAGACAGTTGTTAGCTGCCATGTGGGTGCTGGGCTTTGAACCCAGATCTTCTTCAAGAACAACCAGTGTTCTTAACCGCTGAGCCATCTCTCCAGCCCCAACATAATACTTTTATTAATTCTTTGAGAGGCAATGTATTTTGAAATGCATGTTGATCACATTCAGCCACTCCCCACTCCTCTCTGGCTCCTCCAGATCTGCCCCCTTCCAACTTTATGTTTTTTTTTTCTTTTATAACCCACTGAGTTCAGTTTGTGCTGACACATGGGTGTGGGGCCATCCACTGGAGTGTGGTTAACCTACAAAGGGCCACATCTCTGGAGAAAGCAAGCTCTTTCTTTCTCTCATGTGCTCGTTTCCCTCCAGAGCATAATTTTTATTTCTTTGTTTTTTGGAGACAATGACTCACTACGTAGCCTTATCTGGCCTGGAACTCACTATGTAACCAGGCTGGCCTTGATGTCACAGAGATCCACCTGCCTCTACCTCAAGTGCTGGGATTAAAGGTGTGCGCCACCACACCCAGCTCATGGCATAATTTTCTGGGCATCATTAAAAAATATATAGCATTATATTTTGTGTATTTATTCATTCTGATATACACAGCCCTAAAAGTTTAATTTGCCACTTTCTTATTTTTCCACTATGAGAATATTCTATGATTTCCTTACCAGTACAACTGTTGTCCAATACTTTGACTGTTTTCAATTTACCACTATACTTAGGGGTGTTGCCATAAGTATTTCTGTACACCTCATTGTTTACATTTGCTGGAATCCAAGGAATGGATTTGTTGGACTGAAAAGCATGTGCATTTTTAACCTTTAACAGGCATCAATAAATCATTCCTCAAAGGTGTTATAACAACTTATGCCCAACACAACTTTTGAGAATATGTTAATTTTCCACATGCATGCCATCACTGGGTCATCAGGTGTTAGTAGAACGACTTTTAATCACAGTCCTATGGAAATCTCTTCTCTCATAAAGACTTGGGTTTTCAAATACAGTTCTCCCGGACTTTAAAAGTTTTAGAGATATTGGTTCCTAGGGAACAACAGTAATATTTTGTGTCCTTGCCTAAAAAGAGTACAACCTTGAAGGTCAGAGTATCATTCATCCATCCATCAATCATTTATGAGAACTACTGTGTGAAATGTATATAAGTGCCCAGGGATAAAGAAATGGGTGAGACGGTCACTTTCCTCAAGATGCTTTAAGTCTAACATATTTTGCACCTTCAGACACAAAAGCCACTTAAGGATTCTATGTATGATCAATGCGGTATAATCCAGGTTTCAGAGCTGTGGTCTACAATTTCACTTCATATAAGATTCTTCACATCTCTGGTAAGAAATAGGACACACTTTCTGAATCAAGTCAGGTCTTTTGAGCTAGATTAGGCAAAGTTCAAGCATAGTGGGACGTGGTTGACAAAGATACCATCTGAGAAGGGATACAGCATCCAAACAATACCAGATTCCAGAAGGCAAAGGCTAAGCCTTCTAAGAGGTCATGTGGATAGGGCCAGTTAGTATTTACAGGAAAAGAACAGACAAGGAGAGTCAGAAGGTGAAGAATCACTTACTTCCTGACTGGTGAGAAGTGTGAGTAAGAGAACAAAAAGTGAATCTGGTCCTCAAGGATGAAACGGGCTGCTAAATGTCTGACTGCTGTCATTTTTCATGCTATGAAGGGTCACTGAGGCAGGGACAGCCTAGACATAGCACACAGAGAGGAAAGGAATCAACACGAGCTTGTCTGTCTCTTGTCGTGGATGCAGATTTTTATATATCATTAAGAAGCACTGCACAAAGTACAGAGAGACAGGTACCTGCAGAAGCAGCAGTTTTAAAGCTATGGCCGACTGTTCTAGTTAGCTTTCTGTTGTTGTGATTAAACACTGACCAAAAGCAACTTGGGGAGGAAAGGATTTATTTCTACTTAAAACTTACGATCCATCACTAGGGGAAGCCAAGCAGAAACTCAAGGCAGGAACCTGACAGGAGCTGAAGCACAGACCATGAAGGAATACTGCTTACTGGCTTGCTCCTCTGGCCTGTGCTCATCCTACTTTCTTTTGTATCCCAGGACAACCTGCGCAGGGGTGGCAGCACCCACAATGGGCTGGACCCTACCAAATAACATGTACATAGCACTTAGATCTCTTGTAAGTACTTTTCTGAAATGCTGAGTTGATGCACAGGACACAGTACAAGGAATACGTAAAAGGGCTGTGAATAGTGGGGGCTTTTTGATTCTGACTCTAGCTAACAGAGAAGTGTATAGAACATCCATTAAGGGGCTGGGGAAATGGCTCAGTGGATAAAGCAAATTGAGGATCAGAGTTCAGATCCCAAGAACTCACATAAATGCTGAGCATATGGGGTGACCTCCTGTAATTCCAATACTCAGGAGACTGAGATAACGAATCCTGAGGGTAGAAAAGAACTCTCACAACAGATGGAAAATTTATTTGTTAATGCTATTATGTCTCATAATTATTTTAAAAAAAGAAAATGAGAATGTAAAAGATGTTAAAAGGATATGGGAATGGAGATATTTTCCAAAATAGACAAGTGAGAAAAAATGAGAAAGCCTAGGCAAGTGATGAAGGTCTGTTTAGGTTGATATGATATACAAAGGATGAGACAAAAAATAATACACACATAATCTTAAAATGTCTATGGTCATAGTTTAGTCAACTAGTCTAAGGAACAAAATATACATCTAGTCAAAGTTTATCAGAGAATATTTTGTTTTTTACCCAAGCCTTACCTACATAGCACATGATAATTAAAAGTACCAGACTGGTGGAATTAACATTACTGAATGTTTAACAGCCATAGTTTGAGGCCTATACTAATCTGGTCAGAGGGACTTAAAGGACAGTTTTTGCACCTTGCCCTCCAAGGTCGACTAAGTTCCAGAGGACTATAGAACATCTCTCAAAATATCCTGTGACCGTGGTGAGTCATCTGTCCTCTTGTTCAGGGAGGCCATGGAGACCCCACGAGATGGACTTGAACAGTGTCCAGTTTACAAAGAGGAGGGTCAACTCAGGGGAAACATCTTATTCATGCTTCCAAGTGAAGCCAGCCATGGTCAAGCAGGACCTTTGACTTATCTTCGTATAGATGGAACTGGTAAAAGAAAGGAGCCAGGAGCTCCTCCCAAGCCCATGTGACCCCTGAGGAACAGATCCTCAAATGACCTTAAGTGTAAAAATTAATTTGCTTTATTTGGGCCAACTGTACGCTCTTAAACACCCAAAAGGAAAGTATAACCAAAGAGTAAAGTCATCAGTATATTTCTTTAAGAGTTCAAGTGATTACACTTCCTAGACATTAGGCTTAAGTCTATATAAAAAGTTATTTAGACAATTATTTCTCATTGATGATTTTGTTCCTAACCAGAAAGTGCTGCTCAGGTGTAAGACTTCAAATCTTGGTCTCCAATACTGTAGTGCCCACCTGTAGTTAAGTGAGACAACCAGCTATTGTTCTAAAATGATGGATAAATTGGTTTTCTCCCCCTATCTGGAAACCTTTGAGAAGGAACTGACCTGATTCTAATTACTCCAACTGCTATCAAAATACCTGAAAGCAAATCCTGAATCTATCACTCTCTACTTGAAGGGGTACTCCAATTGCCTCACCCTGTGTCCCTGTTCAGCATGGAAGAAGCCAGAGCGGTCTGCGTCCCTATTGCCTATTGGCAATTTGGATAACCTCTTCAGAGGATGGTGTGATAAGAATAGGAGATAGGAATTGGCTAGGCAGTTAGAGTAAAAAGACCCCAGAGAAAATTAGTCAGTTTCTTGGCTAAAACTCACAATGCCCTTGGGGCCTCTTAACAACCTACTCCATTCCAAAGGCCAAAAATGTTGAAAATATTTGGGAGCTTTTATCTAATCCTTAAAAGATTTTCAGGTTACCTCTTTAGAAGGGGGAATGTTAGAGTAGACAAAAGCCCCATGAAAAACATAAATCAAAGAAGAAAGAGTACATGAAGTTATCAGAAAAAAGTGATGGGGATATATGGGAGGTGTTGGAGGGGAGGAAGTGGGCATGGATTTGATCAAAACACCTTATATGCATGTATGGAATTCTCAATAAGTTATTTGTTTTTTTAAAAAAAAGAATCCTGAGGGCAAGCAGGTTAGCTAGACTACCCAGAGTTATTGAGCTCCACAGCCAGCAAGAGACCCTGCCTCAGTAAATAAAGTGGAGAGAGAAGATACTGGGTGTCAACTTCAGTCCTCCTCAGGCATGCACACTCTTGTGTTGGATAGCTTCAGTTGTCACCTTGATATACCCGAGAAGAGGGAACCTCAACTGGGTAATTTCCTCTATCAGACTGACCTGTGGACATGTCTATGATGCATCTCCTTGAGGGTTGAGTGATGTGGGAGGGCCTAGCCCACTGTAGGTGGTGCCACCCCTAAATAAACTCCCCTCCCCAAATGACTGTGAATAAAGTGTATTCCTCACAGATTGCTTTCTGACTGAGTTCATAGTTACATCATTGCTGTGCATTGCTTCTTCTTAGGTGTGGGCTATCTGGGGCTCATTCTAGCTGTCATCTATTCTTTTACTCTTTCTTCCTAAAAAGTCAGACTTATAAACGAGACTGGTTACATCGTAAATTCTTCCTTACCTCTCTTCTGTAGCTATTCCCACTTTCAATGATATCCCTGCTTCCCACGAACCCAGATATGCTACACACTTCCAGACTACAAATCCATTATCATGATACAAAGCAACTCATCACTAAGGAAAGGAGCTGATTTTGAAATGTTTCATTAATGCTTTTCCTGGATATATATCATGCAGGGTGATATGGATGTTTGAATTATTCTCTTTATGTCCACCCCATCATAGATCCCCAAATCTTCTTTCTCTTTCCATTTAAACCAACAAAATGATAAAGAACCAAAGATTCCGAGGTAAATCACAACCATCTCTACCTGGGCCGAATTGGCCTCAGTTTGCCTAAGAGAATGCTTAAGAAGCTGGACTCCCTTAGATATGTCAAATCCGTATCAGGAAAAACCCAGAATAATTTTAGGATTGGAGAAAGTAGATTTGGAGCAGCTGCTACTTGACTTTTACCAAGGTTTCATCAACGTTTTCTGTCCCTACCACCTCCATTCCACTCCCAGTGTGGTTGCCATTGGCTGCACGTGGCTCTGATTCATTTGCATTTAATTCATCAAACTATTGTTTAGACTCACTCTGTTAATGAGTCTTTTACGAGCTGACAGCCCAAGCTTGGTTTAAGTCTATTGCTGTAATTGAGGAGTGTCATCATTTTCTTTGAACTGTGAAGCTGCTAGTCCCAAGTCAGCCCTAAACCAAGGCCAGCTTGGGAATCTGTCTCTGCCATTTATTTGTGGGATTGTGTCTCTAATTCTGGACTCCAGTCAGCTCAAGCATATTTCCTCCTTGGTGAAAGTGTTCTGTAAGATGCTTTAAAGGGCCTCTTTCTGGTTCAGTCAGCAAGTCTGGGTGGTGATCCATAGCTTTTTTTAAAAATGATGACCTGGACTCTTGACTTCCTCTTCATTTCTGTAACTTCCTCCTTCCACCAGTCCAGTGTCTTTCTCAGCTGTATAATTCAGTGACTTCCTGACATACTCACCCCCTCATACACCACCTGAGCACCCTCTACCCTTGCTCTGCCTACATGGCCTTCCCACTCCAGTTCACTGTAGTGTTTCATGTACATTTGAAGGATGTATAGTCAAATCTCAAGAATTAAATGAAGGCACAAGAAAACAGACTACGTTCCTCAAAGCATTAAGGCCACTAAACACCAAGAAAAATGTTATTTTTTATGTTCTAAAAATACACAACCATATGATCCAGAATACAGAGGCATCTTACATTCTACAAATAAAGCATGCAACTTCAGGTAAATGTTAAACTTGTACGATAGCTTGAGAATAAATCTCTAGGACCCTGCCCAAATGACCTATCCATTGTTGTTTGCCATTAGAGGCCATGGGTAAATGTGGACAAAGTCTGAACCACAGCATTCCAACCTGCCAACTTGTCTGTCTCATCCTGACACACTCCATCCTCAAGTCTCTGGCCTACAGATCACCCACATGCACCTGGCTCTCCAGACAGAGAAGGCAATTCAGTAATTTCTCTCACATTCCCACCACAGAAGTTGCTCCTTTCAACCTTTAAGCTTCCCTCCTTTTGTCTGACTCAAAGCCAAATCTAAAGCCAGATTCATTTTCCTCTCCACTCTTTGCCTCTGGTTCTGCTAGAAAGCCCTCAAGGAATGATTGAGCAATCACTGATTGAACAGTTATGGAAAACTTCACCTTTGCAGAAAGGGGTAGAACATTTTCCTGCTATTCAAAAGCAGACAACAGGGGCTGGAGAGATGGCTCAGCGGTTAAGAGCACTGGCTCTTCTTGAAGAGGACCCAGGTTCAATTCCTAGCACTCACATAGTGGCTAACAACTGTCTGTAACTCCAGTTCCAGGAGATCCAATGCCCTCTTATGTCTTTTGCAGGCACTGCATGACATGGGTGTGCTTACACATATGCAGGCATAACACTCATACACATAAAATAAAAATAAATAAATCAAAAAAAAAGCAAACAACAGGGACAGGATAGTGCTGAGTAGAGAGGACAAAGAAGTTTTCTTCAACTTTAAGGTGTCATGCCAGTTTCTGAAATGAGGAGGCAAAGGTTAGGATGAGGCAGGGATTCACAGGATAGAACTTTTCCTAGGTGGGGCTTCCGTAGCAAAACCTTGGAGGAAAGAGGGTTGGGAAACATATTATTTCTTCTGTGCACATTGTCTTAAAATTTTTATCGCATTTTTTTGAATGTGTGTGTGTGTGTGTGTGTGCATGTGTGTGTGATTGCACATGTATGGCGGTTAAAGGACAACTTGCATGATTTGCTTCTCCCTTCTACCATCTGGGTCTGGGGGTCAAACTAAGGTTGCCAGATTTGCTGGCAAGCACCTCTATCTGATGAGCTATCAGGCTGCCTCACTGTTTCATATATAATTTTTTTAGAAGAAGCATTTCATTACAGCTTTAACATAGTAACAGTTTCCAGAGCAAAGATACATCTTCAAAAGTGGCTATAAAATTTTTAGGTTCACAGTTGAATTAATACAGTTATATAATATTGAACTCAGTATAAACCCTGTAAGACATAAAATTGAATGAGTTTTTAACCTTTATAAAAAGATCTCCATTTCATTTTAAAATATACTGTTTCTTACAGAAAGACTCATTGTTTTTGCTAATAACACTGAGATGTTGGCACGTGCATCTCTAAGCTGTATGTACCTGATTATTACTAGTCATAGTCAGTTGCACTTGGATCCTTGGCACCTGTGTATGGCTATAAAGACATCTGGTAGATTTCAATGGTAATGTTTATCACCTCTACTAATTAATACGACGTAAATTTTTATGCTTCCTCCTCAAATATAACTCATTTTCTAAAAATTTGTTGATTTTCTAAAACAAAGACCTTTATATAGGCTGACTAGATTCACCAGATGGATAAGTAGTGGGGAAGGGCTGGGGGTGCTGACAACCAGCAGACCAGTAGCAGGGATGACAGGGTATTAAGGGCTCTAGTGTGTGTGGGGGAGGCTATGGGAAGGTGCCATCTGGGAAGTGGGTATATAGATGCATAAGATGGTTTGGGATGTTCTGTGTGATATATCCATTGTTTCTTTTTATTTTTAAAAATTATTTATTGATTCATCTTTATTTGTTCACTATTTTGCCTGCATGTATGTAAGTGCACCACATGTGTGCAATATGTGCAGAGACCAGAAGAGGGCACCAGATCCTGGAACTGGAGTTACAGGTGGTTGTTAGCTGTCGTATGTGTGCTGGGAAGCAAACAAGGGTCCTCTGCAAAAATAAAGTAAAAACAAAATAAAACTCGAGAATTCCTGATTCCCTTAAGTAATCCAGATGGGGAACCTGAGGGGCTCCCTGACTGCCTTGGTTACCATCTTGGGCAGACCAAGGAATACACTTCATCTTCATTCCCATCTCTTCTTATTGTTCAAGAGGCTCCTCTGTGCAGGACAGCTTGCTAATATACTGTAAAGGAGGGACAGACACAATTGCAACTCTGTTGTGGAGTCCCTCAGCAAACGTTTGAGGAGATACCAGGAGAGTGAGTAGTGGCTGCTTAGGTGAAAGTCCAGATGGAGGAGGGGTGTTAGAGCTAAGTCATTCAGCCTGTATGTTTCAAAACTTATTTTTTCCAGAAGCATTTGGCCTTGTTCATGGAACCATCTTCAGATTCTGAGGTACAGCTCAGGACCTCATACTCACGATATTTCCCCAGCCTCATGCCTGGTTTCCAACCTATGCACCTGTCTCATCTCTTCTATTTTGACTTGTTCAGTCACTTGAGGGCTTTCCTGGCCTTTGAGCTGCTTATTAAACAGTTTGCTTAATCCTTTTCAAGAACTATTTAGAAAAGTTCATCCAAGATTGAGTCTCACCTTTCTGCTTCCAAATCAATCTCTAATGTCGAGAACGAAGCCTGGGCTCTTGTATGGGGGCTGGTCGCGCCTCCTCTCTCTCTCCCAGCTCCATTGAGGCTTCTGGAGAGGGGGCTTCCTGGTCTCCAAGTGTCTCATTTCACCTGTAACAATGGGGACACAGGCAGGGCTGACTGGATCCTTCAGGGAGCTCTTGGCTATCAGGCCAGGCCTATGCTGCTGTTCATGAACAGGCCATTCCCAGAGTCTCAGGTTTCAGGAGGTTTTAGGACTAGAGATTAGCAAACAGTGTCCAGGCCAGGCAGAGCCCCCTTCTGGCAATGCCATGGTCTTCAGAGCTATGAAGCTGCCACATTAGGAGGAGGCTGGGGGCTTGAGGGAGAGAACTGCTAATAGGTTGGAACTGCTTCTAGGCCTCAGTCCAGACTGACTCAAAGCAGGAGCTCATTTTAATATCTTCAAAGATAACAGAAAAACTACACCTCACTTTACAATCATTTTTTTTATTCTTTCTTCTTCTTTTCCACCAAACCATCTTAGAATTTCAGAATTGGAATAGGATTTGAAACCCTTTGGTCTACCAACTCTCATTTTATAGAAAAACAGTCTTGCGAAGTGTTACAAGTGCATCAAGCCATGTACCAGCCTGCGTCAGGACAAGGGTGGAAACATACTCATGCTTCTTTCTCCTCCAAATCCCAGGGGCTCCAGCCTTCAGTCCACAGCACCATCTAACTTTCATTATCGTTGACACATCTGCAAACACCTGTATCATTACTTAACACTTTGTCTTTAGCCAAGGCCACTTTCTTCTTAATGGAGCTATTTTCCAAGGGAATGATATAACGGTGGAAAAGCAACATTAATTGCCCTAAATACTGAAGACTAACAGTCAAGTGGAACCAGTGGATGAGGATGTAACGAAATCAGCTGGGTACTGGGACCTGCTGAGGGGTCTCACTTTAAGATCAATAGTCCTGAGTTTGAAATGATAGGTGAGGGTTTGAGAAGAGATAAAAGGGTACCAGTATATCACTTAGGCATCCCCTGACTGAGGGGAACTGGAGACTGAGAAGGGGTGGTTTTCCCACACTGCTTGTCTGGTCCTCATTTGGGGATTTCCACCCTGGTCCATCATGCTGTCTCCAGGAGGGGACAGCTCCCTGCCTTTGCTCTTCATCCTCTTTGCTCTTCCGAGGCTGGAGGTAGATATACATCACACACATACTCACACGTATGGGCACAATTCCTGTGGAGGAACAGTGTTTCTGGTGCTTTTTTTGTCTGTCCATGGGGAAATTCCTTACGCCTTTTAGGTGCAATGGATACCCACTTCCCTTCTTTGAATGACAGCTCTAAAACCACAGTGTGACACAAGCCAATCTCTACAGACTGACAACAGGAATGAGAAGAATTCCTACCTCTTAGGAATACCAAGGCACATTCTCAATGACACCTGTGACGTAGGGCTCCAGATGGAACCAGGGCTCCTGCAGGTATGGCCTTGAATTGCCCTTTCTTCTACCATCTCTCTTGTATTGTCATCACAAAGAGTGGTGCAGTGAGCAAGTGTCTCTTACCCTGGTGGTAGATGTGGGGTCACAGAAATAGACAGTGCATCACAACTTCCATCCCATAGAACAGAGACTGGAGATGAAGACCAGGTTCATTCATAAAAATGGTAATGAGGATGTACAGGATACATACACAGTGGAAGTTGGTCTAATGAATGTTCTGGAAGCCTGGAGGAAGGAGATAAGGGGCAACTTTGTGCAAGATGTCATTCTCCCTGCTTCTTCTGGTCTTCCCCCCTCCTCTCTTGTCCTCGTCCCGGGTTGGTGCAGAGTTTGCACTGGTGGAGGGCTTGGGGGTTGGCTCTCACTCCTGTATGTGGGCTGACAAACATCCTGGAAGGTGGTGGGAGCCTGGCCAGATGGACAGCGCTCACACTGCTGCCTTGAGATCCTTGAAGACAGATTTACCACTCTCCCCACCGAGGCCCTACAGGGCAGTTTCTGGGGATGAGTAGGGGAGAAGAGGGCACTAAGGAGAACAGTGGAACAATACTGCATGCATAAACTGCTCTGTAGGTGGTAGGGACTCTGTGAGAGCACCTCAGGCAGATCTTATTCCAGATGCATTCAGCTACCTGCAGCAAAGCCCTTGGGCCAGAGACAGGACACAGGCTGACAGTTTTCCACGGTTGTTACCTTGGCATGCTGGGGTCAGTTATGGGAAACCTACAGGGCCTTAGCCTTGGGATAGCCAAGTAGGCTGGTGATCTAAACAAGCCAGAAGATGCTACCTGGGTTCAGGTACAGGGTTATGGGAGCTGGGACCTTAGGATGGGTTACCCTCTGCCAGTTACTGGAAGAATAAGTAAAGGCCATTCCAACTACCAGGATGCAGAAGGTACCCATGATAGTCCCACCTCCCCAGAACCTACATGTTGACTCATAAGCCATGTAGTGAGATCTTATTTTAAACTGAACAGACACAGGAAGGTGCTTATGAACCATTAAGGAGGTAATGTGGTTCAATGTGATACAGAAAATCAATGATAAAAATCAGAACTTGAACCCAGATAACCTTACTGTAAATGTAATTTTCCCATAGTGCTTTTTGGCAAGGCAAAGCATGGGTGAGTAGCAGAGAGGTTGACTGAACTAAAAGAATAGCAAAATGATTCAGGGTGAGAAGGACCTGGGATAGCAGGCCATCCCTGGCCGCTCTGCCTTTCTGTCACATACCCTATTGAAATATTTCCAGGTACCTGGGGCCCCCATATTGTGGGCAGGCTTGGTCACTTGTGTTAACTGGGACCCCAGCTCTGAGCTGAAAGCCCCAAATGGTGGATGGGGACAGTGAGGAGACATTACTTGAAACACAATGACATGTCAAGAAACTCAATGAAATGTCAAGAAAATCACCAAGTAACACAGTTAATGTAATTTACTCGCTGGTGGGGCAGAACTCAGGGCCAGGTACCCAGAACCTCTTGAGCCCCAACCCCTACAGCATCTGTGATGCTGAATATCAAACTTAATGCTAATGCCCTGAGTGTGGTTTTAGTAGTCCACTTGGTTTAATAGAAAAAAATACAAACAGGGAGACTTGTGTCTTCAATTCACCTCTGTCACCCAACTGTCAAGTAGCCTCAGGAAAAATCACTAGCTTTCTTTAGGCTTCTTTACTTCATCTATGTTATGAAAGAGTCAGACTAGATCCAATACAAAGTCCTGCCCACTTGAGGGAAAATGTCTGTGTGCTACATGTGTGCATTGTCTGAGGAAGCCGGTGAGTGTCAGAAGTCGGTCACCAATCCTCAGATATGTCATCTACTATATTCACCAGCCTTTCATAAAGATCTCTATTGCAGATTTGGAAGGAAAATGAGCAATGAGGAAGGGAATGGATGGGAGAGGAAGAGAGAAGAGAGGTTGAAGGAGAAAGAGTAGCAAATCAAGGGAAGCAGTGGTATTGGGACCTCAGGAAAGTGTGAGAAGATTCCTATGTTAGGGGATGCTTCCTCTGCTAAACTGGGGGAGGCACACACACTGGCCCTTTGTCTCCTTTCCTCTTGATGGGGCTGCATCTGCAGTCTCCAAGTTTGATGTGGTCAGTTATGTTCAGCCATTACCTGAGAAACTTCTCTATGCCCAGCATAGCCCTTGGGTCACCAGGGATATATCCAGGCCTGGATGGACAAGAACTCCCCATGCATTTAATGCCACTTTTGTATGTGTCTGAATATTGTTTTACAACTGATTTTTATACTCTAGGACATAGTACCTTATAGTGGTTTTATAAATGCTTACTAAAATTTGTGTTGAAAAAGAAATTTTATCTTGAGAAATAAATATCACAGTTATTTAGTGGAGCATCTGCTTGTAACTGCTCTGCTGATTAAAGCAATGGCTGATGGACTGAGAAGGTACAGTCTATCGTGATAGGGAAAACATGGGGACAGGGGCACCTTGTGGCACTAGAGGTGGGAGCCAATACTTTTCTTCCTGTTTTCTCTGAGGGTCTTTGGAACCTTGATAAAGGGCAAGATAAAGCCCCATAAAAGGAGGTGTAATTGGATCTGCAACATCAAAATGAAAGAAAGACAATCTCAAGGTCCCCCCACTTCCTCCAGCCTCACTCCAAATTCAAAGCTATCCTGGGTACCTTCCACAGTACAGGGAAACCATTCCATGCTCATTTTCCAGAACTCTCTTTACATTCATCCCACTGTTGTAGTAGCAAGATAGGCCCCCTTAAGTGAAAACTTCTGAACAAGAGAATAAAGGTTATACCCTGGGTAGAGACAATATTTCAGTGGAGCTAGGTCAGTCACCTGAGCAGGAGACCACCCCTGGGCAAGCAGATTCACCTTAAGCCTAAAGTTTAACTTTGGTGATTTGATTGAATTTACAAATTCATGTACTTCTTGTAGATTTTCTAATTTAACAGAGTATAGGTTTTCAAAGTAATCCCTTATAATGTTTTAGATTGCTTTGGTATCTGTTGTGATGTTTCCCTTTCCGTCTCTGATGTTGTTGATTTGGGTTTGTTAATTTTTCTTTTGGTAAGTTGGGCTAAGGCTCTGTCCATCTTGTTTATCTCATAGAGTCATTCATTCTTTGTGTTATTTTCTTTTTTTCTATTTCATTGATTTCTGCTTTGATTTTGATCATTTCTTCTCTTCTGATTAGTTTGGGGTTGGTTTGTTCTTGTTTTTCTAGATTCTTGCGTTGTACCATTAAGTCATTTATTTGTGTCTTCTATTTTTTTAATGTAGACACTTAGAGCTATGAACTTTCCTCTTAGAATTGTTTTTAATGTATCCAAGAGGTTTTGTTGTGGTTGTATGTTCATTTTCATTTACTTCCAGGAATATTTTTATTTCTTTATTGATTTCTTCTTTGACCTATTCATCAATCAAGAGTGTGTTGTTTAATCTCCATGAGTCTGTGTAATTACTAGAGCTTTTGCTGTTGATTTTAAGCTTTATTGTATTGTGGTCCAATAGAATACATGGAATTATTTCAATTTTTTTTTGTATTTGTTGAAGTTTGTTTTGTGTACTAGTATTTTAAAGAAACTTCTGCAGGCTGCTGAGTAGACTATGTATTCTTTGGTGCTTAGGTGGAATATTCTTTAGATGTCTGCTAGGTTCATTTGATGTAGGTATGATACCATTTAATTTAGATTTTTCTGTGTTTATTCTTTGTCCAGATGACCTATCTATTGGAGAAAGTGGAATGCTGGTATTTAAGTCCCTACTATTACTGAGTTGGGGGGTTCATCTGTGTCTTAAAGTCCAGTAGTATTCTTTTAATTAAATTGGGTGCACCATAGTTTGGTGCATATATGTTCATGATTGTAAAGTCTTCTTGGTTGATTGCTCCCTGATTAGAATGAAGTCACCATTATCTCTTCTGATTAAATTTGGTTTGAGGTCTGTTTTGTCAGATATTAGAATGTAACCCCTGCTTGTTTCTTAGTACCTGTCCTTAGAGGTAAGATGAATTTCTCATAGATAATAAAAAGATGGATTTTATTTCTTGATACTAAATCAGCCTGTATCTTTTGACTGGGGAATTGAGGCCACTGATATTTGAATATATTATTGAAAGATGCATATTGGTTATTGTCATTTTATTTTCTGTTTGTGTTCTTGGTCCTATTTTATGTTTTCATAATTACAGCTTCATTTGTGTTCTTTACATAGTCTTTTGGGTATGTTTATTCTTTTCTTCACTCATTTGTATTGCTTTGAGTGTTCTCTGTTGGGCTGGTTTGGGGGACATGAGCTCTGTCAACCTATTTATATCACAGAAGATTTTTATTTCTCCTTTGACTGTGATAGACAGTTCAGCCAAGTAAAGAGCTCTGGGTTGGCAGCTGTGGTCATTTAGAACTTGCAATACATTGCTCCAAGTTCTTCTGGCTTTTAAAGTTTGCATTGAAAAGTCAGCAATTATTCTGATGGGTTTTTCTTTATATGTAATTTGTTTTTCTCTTGCAGCTTTCAGTATCCTCTATTTGTTCTGTATATTTAATGTTTTTTATGATATGCAGTCAGGACTACTTTTCTGGTCCTGCCTATTTGGTGTTCTGTGTGTTTCTTGTAACTGCACGGATATGTCTTTTCTTAATTTAGGGAAGTTTTTTTCTGTAATCCTGTTGAAGACCTGGTAAATGCCATTGACCTGAGATTCTTCTCCTTTCTCTATGTCTATAATTTGTACATTTGGTCTTTTCATGGCGCTCCCCAGATCCTGCATATTCCATTTCTGCTTTTTAAAAAAATTAGTATTCTTTATTTGAATTCTCCAACTTTATCCTCAAGTCTTGATATACTGTTTTCCATTTGAATCATTCTGCTGATAAGACTTTCCACTGTTTTCTAATCGACTTACTGAGTTTTTCAATTCCATCTTCATCTCAGCCAGAGTTTTCCTCACTATTTCTCTCTCTTTCATGAATTGTCTTTGTCATTTCATTCAACCCCTTATTTGTATTGTCTTGAGCTTCAGTCAGGAGTTTATTCCTGTCCTCTTTGAGTTACTTGAGGTGATCATGTGTTCTTTAAAGTCCTTGAATTCTTTATCATGTTTGTGATTCTTCTTTTACTTCCGTGTCCTGGGATTCCTCTGGGTAGTTCTCATTGTAGAACACTTCTACAGAACTGGTGGGATTTGGGGAGAACATATTATCTTGATTTTTCATATTAATTGTGTTTTTGCATTGTGACCTGGTCATAAGGACTTCTTTTGCTGGTTGTATGTCTGATATGAATTTCTAGTCTGCCTTTGTTGCATAGGGGCTTGGTTCTGTTTTTATTGCTGTTGTAGCCTGGCTGATTTCTGATCAGATATAAATAGATAGTTGCTCAGGGCTTCAGGTTTGCGCTTTGACTGTTTTATTGGAGGGATGGGTGATTCCAGTCTGGTCTGGAGTGCCAGCTGGGCAATCACAGCTAGGACTGTGAGTATGGAGAGTGGAATGGGCAGGATCTCACTCCCTCACCTGGGTACAAAAGCAGTGGTTCCTGTCTTATTCCCAGAGAGGGAACTCGAGTCCACTTTTTAATTCTTTTTGTTAATGAGACTAAGACTCCTCAGCAGGAACTGTATTTTTCTTTGTATCATCACTGCGTGTGCGCACACACACACACACATACACACACACACACACACACACACACAAGCACTCACATACACACACCTTCTAACTCAAGTCCAGGAGACCCACTTCTGGAGAGTAAGTTGGACTCATGAAGAGCAACTTGATCTCTTGCAGAATCTTACCAGAACAGAAAGAAATGAAAGACACATCTCCATTTGAGGGCAGCACGTCTTTGAGCGCCATCTCAGCCCTTTCTGTGATGGTCTGTTACCCTAGACAACAGGGCTTGGCCAGTCCTCACAAGCCCACTTGACATTCTCACTGGAGACCAATGGTGCTTTTTGAGCCTTTGAAAGTGGTGGTAGGGACATGGTCCAAGCACAGTAGAGCTCTAGGTGGGAGACTGTAGTACAGGGTCCTCAGATCTCAGTGGACTAGGAAGTAGAGAGCAATGTTGGAACAAGCAGCTGGGCTACAACTGACAAATGCCTGTCCCTAGTGACCTGCTTCTTCCATCAAGGCCGAACTTCCTGAAGGCCCCACCTCTGAAGGCTCTGTCTTTTGGTCTCTACTTCCTGAAGGCCCACATCTACCTCCGAAAGCCCCACCTCCTGAAGGTCCCACTTCCTGAAAGCTCCAAACCTTCAAAACATGATCCCGCGGAGGGCATTTCATACTCAGATGACCACAGTGGGCCTCTGCCTGTGTTGCAGATTTTCTCTTCAATTTAGCCTTTGGAAGTCCTCTCATCAAATCACAGACTTCCCTCTATCAAATACAGCCAGGGTTAGCCCATCTTCCTCCAATCTACTAATTTATACATATCAATTGAAAAAATTGCTGGGGAGTTCCTGCCCCATGCCAGTATTTGTGCTTGGCTCTGGAGAAATAGCACAAAATCACAGCAGGCAGATTTTCCCTATCTACTCAGGATCTTCATTTGCTCTGTGTGTGGGACATGCAGGGGATACCCTTGTCCTCAAGTTCCCTGTCAGTACAAAGTCACTAGTTTCTTCTGATCACCAACATCTCCTTTTCTTCTGTCTTTCTCACATTCCTCACCTTGTCCTTCACTGTCCCAGTGTTCTGAGATGCACAGGGAGAAATCCCAAGCCACTGGGCTAAGATTCCTTGCCCGGCATTGGCTACGTGCCTTTTATCTTCTGGAGTTTGACTCAGGTGGGTACTTAAAAAGTTGTCTGCTCAGAGATGAGGCAGTATGGGCTGGAGCTTCAAGCAGAGACTTAAATTACTCTCTTTGGACTGATGGTTTTCAGACTGGTTTTCTCCTGGCTGTTTCATACGGTATCACCTCTAAACTTGTTTTTAAAGAGCTTTCTTCTGGGACTACAGAGAAGCAGGAGGCTCACACGAACGTATTACTTGGGCTCCCCCATCCCTCCTCTTCCGCCTTGCCCTTGTGGCTCAGGTTCCCCCACCACTCCCCTCCCTTTCTCCGCTTCCCTGCATCTCTGCAGGCTCAGATGGTTGTGTTATCAGGCAAGAATTGCTTCTTTCTTCAACACCCTGTCCTGTCTTACTACTGTAATTCCAAGTCACATTAAGCAGGACACTTCCCAGGACACGAAGCAACAGTTTCCAATACACAGAGGAAAACTATGTATGTTGAACTGTTCATTCTGGGACAGAGCAGTGGTCCTTATCTCCTGTTCCCATACAACTGAGGTCTGTGGTGGCTAGCGACTGAGCAATGCTGTTCTTACACTGTTTTCTCATGCTAATGGTTTGCCATGCTCACTGGGTTGCCTAACTAACAGAAGAGCTTGTACCTGATCTCTTAAGATTCTCTGTTTAAGAAAGTGCTATTTTTTGGCTGTGGATAAGTAAGTCTTTAGTTTGCTTTTAATAATAAAAAAAAATCTTAGCTTAGTGTAGTGGTGCACACTTTTAATCCTTGAAGTCCTGAGGCAGAGGCAGGATCTCTGTGAGATCAAGGCCAGCCTGCTCCACACAGCCAGTTCTGGGCCAGCTCAGGCTACAGGAAAACCTTGTCTTGAAGAAACCAAGAATAAAATCTTTTGTTCATTGTAAAAATTTTTCAGAGCACAGATTTGCATGAACACCTGCCACAACAGACCCACCTGATGAGCAGCTGCCACTGGGTTCATGCATATGCATAGCTCTTTTGTCCATATGCACCTGTGTGTAGAAATTACCCAGTTGCTTGAATCCCCACGCCCACACAGCTTTCCTACTACCACAAGTTCTGTTGCTGTCTCCTCCCTCCTTTAGACACACAGCTAAAAGAGATGACACTACATAAAGGATATTATAGCCTATGTCTGACCTAACACTAGGTCAGTGTCAAAACCCTGTCTTTTTAATTAGGTTCATTCCCAGCAGATTGTCTGATTGTGTAGTATTTCATCACACAGCTGACTATAACTGAATTAACAATTACTCCATTGTTATTCCTTTAGGTGGCCTCTAATGTGACCCTGACCACCATTACAAAGATGACCATAACCATCAGCCTTAGTCATTGTGGACATCTTGGATTGTTTTCTTCAAGTTCATTGCTAAATCTAAAATACTGGGTCAAAGGGGGTAGACATCTTTGCACACACACACACACACACACACACACACACACACACATACCCCACACACCCTCTTTGCATGGAAGGGAAGTTAGAATGATGGTTCTGAACCCTGATGAGCAAAAGTGAGACTGGGGAGAGACCCTGATGTTGACAGCCATTGCCTATCAAGTGGTAGTGCCAAATGGGCAGGTGGGAGCAGAGAAGTTTAGAAGAGGTGCCCATGAAATTCCCCAAGAAAGAGAGGATGTGGCAATGGCTTGAGCCTCAAAGTCCAGACAATCTGAGGCATTACTCTTAGTGTCTGTATGTGACTCACCAGAAAGAGGCTATGCAGAATCTTCAAAGCATGACTTGATAGGGTTGGCATGCACCTTACCACCTGCCAAGCTGTATCCATCAGAGAGACTCAGAGAGCCAGAAGATCCACATCTTTGGTTCATAGTCCTGGCTTACACTTCCTTGGTCATCCTTCCTCTATGCTACTTTAGGTATCATCTTGGGGAAGTGCTGTAGTTTGCTGTTGCAGTGATATGATATGGAAACAAAGCACAAAAGCAACTTGGGGAGGAAGGGATTTGTTTCATCTTATATTTTATAGTTCATCAGTCATAGTGAGAGGTCAGTATAGGAACTCAAGGCAGGAACATGGAGACGGGAACTGAAGCAAAGACCATGGAGGAACACTACTCACTGACTTGCTTCCTTTGGTTTGCTCATGATGCCTGCTTTCTTATACAGTCCAGGCCCACCTGCATAAGGCTGGCACTGTCCACAGTGGGCTTGGCCCTCCTATGTCAATTAGCAGTTAATAAAATGCCCCACAGATATCCTCAAAGGCTAATTTGATGGGGGAAATTCCTCAACTGAAGTTCCCCCTTCCCAGATATCTCTAGTTTCTGTTAAATTGACAAAAACTAACTAGCACAGGAAGGCATAGCTCTCCATGTCCCTTTTTATCTCAGCTATCAAACTATGTATCTTTCAAATAAACATATCCAAAAATATATTTCAACCATTGTCATTGTAAATTCCAGAGCAGAACAATATCTAGGGTTCAAAAGACCTGTAAGAATTAACTGTGCTTGTGCATCTAAAAGTCCATTGCTCAATCTCAACATCTAAACTGATTAGAAAATTACTAAAATATGGTGATAATTTCTGTTTCCTTTACATATATATTAGAACAATATTTGGCAATTATGGGCAGTTGAAAAATATTAGATAAATGAATACATAAATTCACAGTTGTCTTTTCAATACAGTATCAGCTAGGGCTATTTTAAAAAGAGGTTCGTGGTGGTACACACTTTTAATCCCAGCACCCAGGAAGCAGAGGCAGGCAGATCTCTATGAGTTCAAGGCCAGTCTGGTCTACATAGTGGGTTCTAGGACAGCTGGGGCTATAGGGAGACACTGTCTCAAAATGACCAAAAAATAAAAATAAAAAAAAAGTTCATTCTGAGATAAAACTTATACATTATAAAATGTGCTTCAGTCTACAGTTTAATGGGTTTCAGTGTAATTGCAGAGCCCTACTATCACTGCATCTAATTTTAGAACATTATCCTCATCCTCCAAAGAAAGCTTGTTCTCATTAGCAGTCACTCCCAGCTCCTTTGTCCCCAGACCTTGGCTATGGCTAATCTACTTCCTGCGTCAAAGCTTTGCCCATCTGGATATTTTACGTATGAGGAGCCACACAATAGGGCTTTTGTGGTCTGGCTTTTTTCACTAAGCATAACATTTCTGAAGTTTATCTATACTATGGTGTATATCAGTATTCTGTCCTTTTTCGTGGGAGTAACATTGCCTGGTATAGATGAACCACGTTGTTCATCAGCTTTTGGATGATTGGGTTGTTTCCACTTCTTGGTTATTGTGAACACTGCAGTGTAAACATTCATGTACGTCTCTATGTAACATGTGTTTTCGTTTCTCTTGGAATTGCTGGGTCACACAGGGGTACTCTTTGATCAAAGATACAGGAAGACCTTGCTCAACTAGCTGAAGCTAAAAATACCTAAGCTTAGGAGACTATTTAGGAGAGGAGACGGCAGAAGGAGAGGGGAGTGAGTCAGGGAGGGGTATGGTGGGGAGGTTCATTATGAGCAAAGCGCATGATAAAAATGTCATAAAGAAACTACCATTATTTTATACACTTAAGTTATTAATTTAAAAAGAAACTTAAAAATTAAATATATATCTAAAGTTCATAAACAGGTCATAGACAGTGACCCTCCCTGTCCACTTCACATGGGAGGCAATACCGGGAATCCTTTTCCCAGGTCTCTCCCTAAGGGGTGTATGTGGCTTATGCTGGTTTGATGACTGTTGTTCCTTTTGCTGTATCCTAAGCATTTTGCCTCTACATTCTTTGTGTGTGTGTGTGTATGTGTGTGTATGCATGTTCATATTCATGTATCCATATATGTCAAGATGCTCAAGCTCAGGTATGTTTCTTAAGCATCACCCTCTTTTTTTTTGAGATAGGGACTTTCATTGGTCTGGACATCACTGAGTAGGTCAGGCAAGCAGGCTGGCTCAGGGATCCACCCGCTTCAGCTTCCCACTGTGTTACCATGTGTAGCTTTTGTATGTGGGTTCTTGGGGGGTGGTCAAACACAAGCCCTTATGGTGTGTGGCAAGCACTTTATTTGCTGAGCTATCTCCCAGCCCCCTCTGTATCTGTATATTTAATGTTTGTACAAATTTTCATGATTGTTGTGATCTTTATTTAACTAAATCTTCATTATTAGATATGCATCTTATTCTAAACATTCTTTGGTAGTTAAAATGCTTCAACAAATACATCTTAAATAACTTTTACATGTTGATAGAGTATGTGAAAGTACCTTTTCAAAGAATGTTTTGAGGTCTTTGGTTGATACTGATAATTGTTCTGCAGAAATTTTAACTTAGCTCACATTTCTACCAGTTATATATGGGACCATGTATCTCGCATTTCCAGTAAAACTGAATCTTCTCATAGAAAAACAAAAATGTACAAACAGGCAGAAAACAGCATCTTCAGGAAAAAGCTATATTGTCTGGTAACTATTGCTGTTGGTAGCTTTTCTCCCAGTCATGGCTACTTACCTTTCTTTTGTTAGGAACCCCACACCTTCTGTCCTGGGCAAGCCCTAGGCTCTTTCTTCCTATCACTCCCTCTGCTCAACTTACCCTGTCCAGCAGACCCTGCAGTAGCCCTTCCCCTCTACTCATACCTTGGGAATGACAGGTAGACTGGCCCCACCTGCCCCACACTCAGGCCAGGAGGCCTCTGGTGGGCATAGGAAATATCTTCCACTGCCCACAGACTGCCGGGGACCCACTGAGGCTGACTGTATTGACATCACAGAGCTCCCAACTCCTTTGGATCGAGTTTTATGACAGGATGAACTCTCAGGCTCTTAGAACTCCATATTTTGATATTGGCATCCTTTATTGGAAGGACCAGTTATGTGGGTGGCAATGACCAGCTGTTCTTTCTCCTTTGAGTCAGAGAAAAGGAAGTGAGATCAAATTGTCATAGAAGGGATGCCAGTTAGACAAAAGAAGGCTTTGCCTGCCCATGAAGCTTTCAGAGTGTCATACCTAAAGGGATCTTTGGTGAGGATAAGTTCTCTGGGAGTGAAGGGGTGGGGCTTAGATCAGCTAAAGGAGCAAGCTCTGGCTTATCTCATGAGAAGCCCAGCTTCCTGTATGTGATCACCTGACAACACAAAGATCTTTCTTGGGCTTCTGACTTTAGGGATATACACCCTCTCTTTACCACATCTTAGAATCGACAGTCTAATCTGACGTTAAATTTCTGAACCCAAAAAGCCAAGAAAGGATGCCATGTCATTAAAGGTTGGCTATCTGTCAGGCTCTGAGCTAGCTTTAAAGACAACTGAAAAATCTTATGGCAGGTGACAAGGCAACCAAGGCATAAAGAAACACGATTGGTCCAAGCATACATATTAAATGGCCGAGGTGATACCCACATCCAGGTGTCTTTTCATTCCGTTGCTGCCCACCACTGAGCCAGATCACTGTGGGAGCAGCTCCCGCCCGAGGGAAGGGGGCTTCAACACACAGAGTGTTTGTACTGGACAATTACCAGGCAGTGGCCTTCGCTTCCTACCGTCTAGGTTTTCCTGGAATCCAAGTCTGTTTCCCCCCTTTCTCCTTCCCTCCCTCTCTCCTTCCTTTCTTCCTCCTTTCCTTTTTGATTTTTGAGACAGGAACTCAAACTGTAGCCAAGGATAACCTTGAACCCCCGAGCCTTCCTCCTCTACCTCTCAGGTGCTGGGTTTTCAAGGTGTTCCACCATGCCAGGCTTTCAAGTCCATTTTCTTGATATAGGTAGGATAGGATTTGCCTGGTTTCCACGAGTCTGGATGCTTTCCTGGTTGTTGTTTTTTCCTCTGCCCTAAGTACCCTAACTATCCTCTGTCTTCCTTCTTTTCCTTACGCCCGTATGGTGGTAGGTATTGGGTTGGGGTCAGGGACAGGTGTGTAAGAAAAGATGAAAGTTAAATTCTAACTGTACTACTTGGGATGTTGTAGAGGAAGGTTGTTAAAGTTTTCTGTGCTTCCATTTCTTGTACCTGTGTACATGCAGGTGTGTGAGTATGTGAGTGTGTGTGTGGTTGTGCATGTAGGCCAGAGGTCAATGTTAGGTATCGTTCTCAGTCATTCTTCACTCTAATTTTTTGAGACAGGATCTCTCAGTGACCCTGGAGCTCACTGATTCAGCTGGACAGTCTAGGCAGGGGTCCTGTCTCTGCCCTCCCAGTGCTGGAGTTACAGGTGAACATAACTCTGTTAGCTTTCTTTACATGGATATTGGGGCTCAAATTCAGGTTCTCATGTTTGTGTGGCAAACACTTGCTAAATGAGCTACCTCCCCAGCCCCTGCTGTGCTTCTATTTCTTTACCTGTGAAATGGGGACATATGTTTCTTTCTCACAATGTACGCATACAAATCAAGTAATTCATTAGGTTAAGCATGTGGATGGCCTTGTACAGCTGATGGGGCTTGTGTCAGAGTTATGGAAGTCAAGCAAGAATCATACTGGTGTGGTGTAGCAGGCTGGGAGGTCTTCCTGGAGGGGCATTTCCACTCAGAAATGCAGATTTGGGGTTTGTAGCCATCACAGCAGGGGGAGCTACTTAGGATGGGGCCCCAGTTGGAGCATCAGGAGACCTGGATCCCAGTTCAGTGTCATCTCTCTGTAATCTTGCCTCTTATTTGCCTCTGATACCTGTGGGACCTGCTGAGTTAACCTCAAAGGCTACTGTAAAGTTAAAATGAGAATACAAATACACAGAAATTCATGAGGAAAAAAAGTGCCCTATTTAATGTGAGGTACCATGACCAGCCAAAGATCAAAATCCTAATGCAAACTTCATGATCATGAGATTTTTATGTTTTCTTCACCAATGGATGACAAGAGCGCCCAAACAGTGTCTGGTACACAATAAGGACTTCACAAATGACACTGAACGAAGAGAGAATTACTGGAACAACTTACGGGTATGAACAACACTAGGACTTGGGAGCTGGTGTAACCAGTCACTCAAATGGAAATCAAAGAGGCTGTGAGGAGTCATAGGGCAAGAGTGGGACAAAAAGCATACGTAGTAACGAGCAGGGAGCTGGGAAAGAACAGGAACATCTCAAACTCTCAAAGACACTTGTTGTGGGTGTCCTGAAGGAGGAGCTGATTTCTGTGTTGGAGATATAACAGATTGGTGCTATCTAGGTGAAGGAGGTGGGCAGGAGACAGTTGCGTGTAACCCCTTTAATTTCTAGTTCTAAGATGAAACTGGGCTCTTCAGCGACACTCTTTCAGAGTGAGTAGTCCAAATTGGGGGAGGATCTGCTTTCTTGGTGACGGCTTGCTTAGCCATTGCTTCCTTTCAGTGGCTAGTGCTTAATTTCGCCTTCCTCTGAGAAGCCAGAATGTTGACTTTGACCAGGAGAAGGTTGGGACTGAGCGGGAAGGACTCATTCCATCATATGATTTATAGGATCCAAGATACCGTCTGAAGAAGGGGTTTTAACTTGGATGCACTTAGAGAAACTTTACTTTTCTCTGAGTTTTTGGATTCTGCTCTTTCCTCTCTTGGCTTGAGATTGCAATAAAAGGCAAGATTACCTGCAGTAAATACCAGACTGGCTGTATGTTCGATGAACTGCCAGAAAACGTGAAATAGGAGCCAGGAATGAGAAAGAGCGATGGAGAAGGGATGGCAGCTGTCTTGCCTCTCCTCTATGGTATGGTCTGTCTCCTCTCTTACCTGGCATGCTCCTGTTGGACATCCCAATTCCATCCCTCTCTTCAGCTCTCCCTTCTCTCCAACCATTCTTGACCAGGAATAGAGAATGTGCCCCTGTAGGGAGCTGTGTAAACCAGCATTGAATTCTGGTCATAAAACTCGTCCCACGCTGTCCATCAAGGGCACTAAAACTACGCAGCTGTTTCACTTCAGGGACTTTGGAAGACGACGCAATGCCTGTGTCCTGGGTGGGGAGCGGCTTCACCTCAGGAGCAGGTTCGCTGGTCTCTACACCACAGAAGCTGCGAGAAGTCTGAATTTCAATGAGGTTTTAAAAATAACCAGAGAGGAATACTTTGTTAAGAACTTTGTGAGAGAATAATGTAATTCAACACTTAGTAACTATTGGGCACTTTTCTTATTCCCTGTTTTCTCACAGCTTTGAAAGGGAACTGTCACTGTCTCCATTTTAAAGACAGGGAAATTGAGACCTGGAGAGGTTCATGAATTGCACGAGACCCCACAACTACCAGCAGCAGGTTGATGGCAAACCTTGTGTTCTTCCGACGTTTCTGGGAGGAGGATAGATGAGCATCTGGAGCCTGCAGCCATCCTTCAGTGGTTCTTGATGCCCTGCGGAAGCTGCTGGACACGCAGCTGGGCACCATTCTATCGCAGTAGAATCAGCAGCACAATCTTGTATCTTTAACCAAGTCTGACATCTTATTAGGTCTTAAATCCTCAACTCAGAGCAAAGCAGAACACAAAGGGCTCTTCTGAGGAGAATTCATGAAAAGGGTGGAAAGATGATAAAAGCAGTAGTGGAAAGCCCCAGGAAGATATGGCGGACACTGGTTACGGGTAGGTGGCCTGTGCACATTGGAAGGGCTCTAGTGTCAAAGAAGCAGGTGAAGGTTGGTCCAACAGAAGTCCACTCCGGGCTGCAAAATGCCAGTTTCAGACAGAGGACAGAGTGGGTGGGGTACAGTTTCCTTCCTGGGATACTTGTGAAATTTAAACAGTGAGGTTCTGGAAATCTAGCTGGAGGCAAGGGAGAGAGAAAAGGTCCGTTTTCAGGCCTGAGATTGTCGAATTCTGAGCACATTCAAGAACAGATTAGAGACGAGGGGGAGATGGATGGAGCTGTCCTTCGCCCAGAATGAAGTTGCTACGTGTTCTACTGACAGTAGGTGTCCAGACATGGCAGCAATAACCGTATAGGAATTTTTGTGTAAACAAAAGAACTATAAATAGACAGCAAAGAGTAAACCAAATATAACCGCCCCCCAAGTTCAAAGTCACTTTGAGACCGACCAGTGCTGTTTTCAGAGGGGGTGTGTAAGAGCAGGCAAGCACTATTTATAGACAAGAGATTGCATGTAAACTTTGACAGACCATGACTGCTTTCAAAGGTATGGTGTACCCATCCAACTCACACTGAAATGTCACGTTGTTGTCTCATCCTCACAAATAAGAAAACAAGAAAGAAGAAAAAGATCAGAAATGCTTTTCTTCTCTCCTCCACAGGTCTAGCTAAGTACGTTCTTCTCTTTCTGGATCTAACCACTCCACCCTCACTGTCTAGCATGCATTCTCCAAGGCTCAGTTGAAAAGCCCTTTGGGATCCCGACACAAGCCCAGTCTGTGTTCCCGGCCACCCTGTGAATACACAGGGTGCTTTGCATTATTTATCCTGCTGCTTTTCTCTCCTTCTAACTATACCATCAACCCCTTAAGGGCAAGACTGTGGTATACCTGGGTGTTCACAATAGGTGCTCAGACGTGCTTTGCTCACTGCTGGGGTTTGGATGTGCAATGTCTTCCCTCCACTCGTGTGTTTGAACTATTGGTCCCCAGATGGTGGCACTGTTGGAGAAGACTGTGGAACTTTTAGTTTGAGGAAGTGAGTCATTGAGGGGTGGCCTAGGGCTTTCTAAGCTGGGCCCCACTTCCTCTCTACCCTTTACTTTTTGACTGCAAAGGCAGTGTGATCGTTGGCCAGCCTCCTGCTCCTGCCACCATGCTGTCCCTTGCAGTGATCACAGGCTGTATCCCCCAGGACCTTCCTCCTTTAAGTTGCTTCATGTCAGGTATTTGGTCACAACAACAAGAAAAACAATTAATACTCAATTTCTCAATGACCTGGAGGAAATGTGAACTCGAGTTATACACAGGGAGTTTTTCTGTTTAATGATAAAAGTCCTAGGACACAGTGCCATGCTTCCCTGACTTCTTGCTCACAGACAAAGGATGATAGCAATACCTCTTAAGCTCTCTCTCTCTCTCTCTCTCTCTCTCTCTCTCTCTCTCTCTTAGTAAAGGTCTCCATGATTATGTTTACAAGTTTTATCCATGTTTTCTTTGCTTCCAAGTGACTCCATGTAGAGAATCATCCTAGTTAGCCATTCCCAGAACACAGGACAGTACATTTTCTTCCAGATGAGATTTAGATCCATGTTCACTTTGGTCTCTCTCTGTCTCTGTCTCTCTGTCTCTCTGTCTCTCTTTCTGTCTCTGTCTCTCTTTCTGTCTCTGTCTCTCTCTATCTCTCTCTGTCTCTGTCTCTCTGTCTCTGTCTCTCTGCCTCTCTCTCTCTGTCTCTGTTTCTCTGTCTGTCTCTCTCTGTCTCTCTCTGTCTCTCTCTGTCTCTCTCTG
>NW_008360324.1:3737846-3761110 GCF_000622305.1 Nannospalax galili | reverse complement strand
TCTCTCTCTCTCTCTCTCTCTCTCTCTCTCTCTCTCTCTGCATGTCTCCCAGAAGGGGGCAGCATCTCCTCAGTATTTCCTTCCTCTGGCTGTGCCATTCTTTACTGTACTCTGGAAAGGAATAGTAGCAAACTCACTGGGGAAGGGGAATGAAGAGGAGGGGACAACATGACCAGTATTCTGGAGAACAAGTGTCTCTGGAGTATCATTTGCACATAGTGCCAGAGTGTCTTGCGAATCTATGCCATCATAAGACATCCGAAGGCTCAGGTCTTATATGTTTGAGGATCTAGCAGAGTTTGGGGGTCCTGAAGCCTGAAAGGTGCTAGATAACATTGAAGGTATGTAGACAAAGGGCTGTCTGGATAGGATGTGTTGCTAAGTCCTTCCTTCATCTGGTTGGAAACCTGGAAGCCATGCAGTTGTATCTGAGGAAGAATCCCTGGGAGACAGAAGAGTTGCTGGTCATTCACTTATCTGGAGCCAGTTCTGGCTGCCTGTCTAGATCCATTAAGAGGTCTCCCCACCACTCAGGGTTGCTACAATTTCATTCCTACTAATATCTAATCTCACAATGGGTATCAGTTCTCACCAATTATTGATCTGGTAGGCCGTCAATCCATTGACTTCATTCCATTGAACAAATGAGGATGCTTCATGGAGGGGGGACAGCTGCTGCCTGCTACTCTAGGTCAAGAAGGAAATGAGTAGAAAGCAAAACAGGCTGGAGATCACCAGAGATGGAGCAGAGAGGGGGGAGTCCTGTGTAATCTTTAGGATCCCCCTTTTTTCTCTAATTCTACCCACTTTG
Organism: Nannospalax galili; assembly: GCF_000622305.1. Taxonomy (NCBI): domain Eukaryota; kingdom Metazoa; phylum Chordata; class Mammalia; order Rodentia; family Spalacidae; genus Nannospalax; species Nannospalax galili. The sequence continues at coordinate 3,760,299 of NW_008360324.1, read as the reverse complement.
TATCTTCAGTCTATAAGAGGTGTTTTTACAAAGCTGTCCACAGAAAGCAAACAAAAAAGATTGAAGTATCTCTCAAGGGTGAGCTCTGTTGTTCTTTTCCAAAGAAACCGAAGCTGGTAGATACAAAGAAGGGGACAGACAAGGGATACAATCCAGGTTGGATGGCCTTTCGAAGTTGGGAGCAGGGAATGGAGATGGAGGAATCAGGGAGGGGCTGAAATTGTCCCCTGTGACTGAACTGTCTCAGTGGTGACAGCTTCAAGCTGCATGCTAATCCAGATTCCTGAACTCTGTTCTTGTTCCCAGGAAAATGGAGGCTAATTTAAGAGAGTACTGGAAAAGAGCCCTGGTCTAAGTTTAGCATTAGGTTAGCCTCACTGTACACTCTACCTGGGTGGTACATTTGTAATGGGTGCTGGGCAAGTGGGTCTGCAAAGGTGCTCATTCCTTCTTTTCCCTTCTCTGGGCACCTTTGAAATGGACGCCTCGCCAGTGCCAGGAAATCATCAGAATTGCTTTCGAGCCTCCGAAGGCCAGCCCGCACTCCCAGATTGCCCTTGATAGGCATTTACCTTCTATTTATGCTTCCGATCAGCGTTCGCTTTGCATTTCCTGGTCTTTGTGGTTTGTCAGCTCCTTAACCTTGCTTTAGCTTAGTTGGCGTGTGTTAGGGTGAATTATGAGAGTTAAAAGCCTCCAAACCTCTGGCATGCTGGAACAGTTCCCTGAATGTGGGTCTACTACGAACTGCTGTCATCGCAGTTTATATCAAAAACATCTCTTGCCCCCAGGATACGACTGTGTTTTCAAAGCATCTCTGTCTGAAGTCGCTTGTGTAGCGCTTCTTCCATTTTTGTCCAGTTTTTGAAGGATCGTAGCCGTATTTTGGTGTGTATGATTCTCAGCTCTTTAGTCTGTTTGCCTATGAAAACAAACCCAGAGTTTTATGGTCTAAACTCTAGTTTCAATTCTAAAGCCAACAGGATGAGTAACGTTCATAAATTACCAAATCTCACCCATCTCCTACTATACTTCTGGTGGAAGAAAATGACTTTTTTTGTCCTGCCGGGAAGCTGAGAATAGTTTTTACACTAATAGTGCAAACTGATCAGGGCTGGGGAGTCGGAAAAGCAAGTGCTAGCGGATTAGTAAGCAGACGGAAAGTGTTGCCATATTGAATGTATGTCTATCAGCCTATTCTTGCATCTTCATCCAAGAAAGGGATGAAGTGTTGCAAAACGTGGGATCTGAAGAGATGGGAAATGAGACAACAGCTAGGACCTTTAGGGCAGGACATACCATGGTTGGCCGTGGAGAGAACAACTGCTATCCAGAATGTGCTGTGGGCCTCAGCCTGGCAACAGGGTCCCTGGCTGAACCTGGTACCCAACAAGGACTCTGTAAATATTGGAGAAGTGAGTGGACAAGTAACTGTCTCTGGCTTGGGCTGGTGCCACTGAGAGGGCATCCAGGGTGCAAGGGAGAGAGGGCTTGGGCAAGTGGGACATAGTTGCTGTTGGTTGATTGAGGGAGTGACATGTGGTGAGAGCACAGGCATTTGGAATGCTCCATGCTTAAGTCCTGTAGTAATGCTTCCACTGTGGAGTACCTACTCCCTTGGTACAGAGAAAATATAGACCTCAAAGGCAGCTGAAGGGATGAAAGGGATGTAGCTTCTGCAGGGTGTTTTGCTAGATTTTAAAAAGTATTTAGTTCGTTAGTTTATGTGTATGAGTGTTTTGCCTATATGGATGTAAGTGCAGTAATATCATGCTGTGCCTGTGGAGGCTGGAAGAGGGCGTCAGATGCCCTGGAACAGAAGTTAAGGATGGTTGTTAGCCACCATGTGAGTGCTGGGAACAGAACTTGGGTCCTCTGCAAGTACAGCCAATGCTGTTAACCACTGAGCCATCTCTCCGGCCCCCCGTGGGATGGTTTTAAAAGAGATCCAAGGGGCTGGAGAGATGGCTCAGCAATTAAGAGCACTGGCTGCTCTTGAAAAAGACCCAGGTTTGATTCCCAGCACCCCATTGATAGCTAACAATCATCCATAAATCCAGCTCCAGAGAATCTGCCGCCTTCTTCTAACCTCCATGGGTGTTACATGACACGGGGGCACCTACCTACATGCAAGCAATACGCTCATACACGTACAATAAATATAATAAACACGAATTTAAAATTTTTACAAAATAAAAATAGCAAAATGGGCATTTGTGGGATAGCTAGAGAACCATGGATTTAATATATCCTGGGTCATGTTACCCCCACCTTCATCAGAATACAGCCCAGTCCTAAGGAACTCCATCCTGGTACCCTGGTAGTCATAATCCCTTCAGATACTTGGTCTCTGAAAACCACAAGTCTTTTCTCTATTACTACAGTTTTAAGACTTTGAGGCTGTCATATGAATGAAGTCATGTAGTTTGTAACCTTCTGAAATTAGTTTCTGTCCTTCCACATAATGTCTTTGAGATTCATCCAAGTTATGTGTGTTGATTAGTATTGTTATTGTTCCTTGTCTTATTATTTGGTTAAGGACTATTTTTAGCACTTGGATAACCACATGGGTAACCACAGACTTACCACTGTTTGGTTATCCATTCACCTGAAGAAGGACTCTTTGGGTAGCTTCCAGTGGTTTGGTGATTATGAATGAAGCTTCTATAAATATTCATGAATAGATTTTGAACAAGATTTATTTTATTTTATGTGTATGAGTGTTTTGCTGCATGTGTGCAAGTGTACCATGCATGCATAGGGCCCACAGAGATCAGAAGAGGGCTTCAGATGCCCTAGAACTGCAGTTTTGGATGGTTGTGAGATGCCATGTGGGTGCTGGCAGCTGAACCATCATCCTATATAAGAGCAGGAAGCGCTCCTGACCTGGCGCAGTCTCTCCTAGCCCCTCATGTACCGATTTTTGTGTGAATATAAGTATTTATTTTTCTCAGCTGAATACCTAGGGTTGGGTAAGCACCTATGATATTTTATGTTCCCATGAGCAGAGTATGAGTTCCAGGTATTTCACCAGGACTTGATATTGTCAATGTAAAAAGAAAAAACGAGCAAACAACAACAACAAAAAAACTCAAGCTACTCAAGTAGAGGAATGGTTATAGTTTATTGTGTTTTAATTTTGAGTTTGTCTCTTTTTTTAATTTTTATTTTATGTGTATGCGTGCATTGCCTGAATGTAGGTAAGTGCACTCATGTCATGCAATGCCTGCGGAGGACAGAAGAGGCTGTCGGATCCCCTGGAACTGGAGTTAGGGACAGTTGTTGGCTGCCATGTGGGTGCTGGGATTCAAACTCGGGTCTTCTGCAAGAACAGCCAGTGTTCTTAACCACTGAGCCACCTCTCCAGCCCAAATTTCTCTTAATTACTAGTGATGTTGAACATCTTTTCATGTGTTTTCTTGCTGTCCATTTTACTCTGCGAAGAGTCTGTTCAAATATTTGGTTCGTTTTTTTCTTATTACTGAATTTTGAGAGCTTCTGAATCTTCTGCATAGAATTCCTTTATCAGATTATTCTTGCAAGTGTTTTCTCTTAAACTATCTCTTTAATTAGTTTTTCAAAGAGTAGATATATTCAGTGACAAAGATCAGCTTCCTAAAGTTTTATTTTAGGGGGTCTTGCTTTTAGTGTCTTCCTGAGAAATCTATACCTCTCCCAAATTACAATCATCCTCTTTTTGTTTCTTGTAGAATTATTGTAGTCGTAAAGGTTTGCCTTTAGGTCTACAGTGCACTTTGAGCTCACTGAGTTGTACTGGATGTGAGGTATGAATCAAAGCTCATTTCTTTAGATATACATATCCTGCCATCCCAGCACCAGTTCTTGAAAATACTATCCTTTTTCCATGGAGCTGTGTTGACACCTTGGCCAAAATCAGTGTGTCATATTTGTGTGGGTGTATTTCTAAACTTCTGATTCACTGATCTGGTTATGCATGTTACCATAAATATCCACCTCGATTACTATAGCTCTATAATAAATAAGTCTTAAGAAAAGGGGAATCAATTCCCCAACTCCAATATTCTTTTACAAGTTGTTTTGGCTAGTCTGATTTTATTGCCTTTCCATATGAGTTTTAGAATTAGCTTGTCAGGTTTTGTTGTTTTTTTTTTTTTTTTTTAGAAAACTCTCTCCTGGAATTATGACTGGGATTGACATCTTTACTTTATAAATATATCTCTTTGTTTATTGAAGTCCCCTTTGCTTAGCGTTTTGTAATGTACATACTCTGTACCTGTATGTTGGGCTCCGAGCTTATACATATAGGTTGTTAAAGCTACTGAAAATAACATCATTTCAGATTTCAGTTTCTAATTGTTGGTTACCCATATCGAAAAATGTAGTTGCTTTAATACTTTGACCTTTTAGCCTGCAACCATGCTAAATTCACTCATTAGCTCTAAGAAATTTTGTGTGGATCTCTTAGGATTAAATATTAGACTTTAGCAAAAATAGGATTTCTTTCTTTAATTTGGATGACTTTCATTTCTCTTTCTTACATTACTGAACTAACTCCAGTGCAATGTTGATTAAGACTTATGAGACTAGACGTGCCTGCTTGCTTTTGGTCTTAGAGGGGAATCATTTCATCTTTCATCACTAACTGTAATATGACTCACAAGATTTTCAGAGATGTCCTTTGTCAGTGGAAGAACTTCCTTTTTACTTTCAGCTCACTGAGCATTTATATTACGAATGGATATTTAATTTTAAAAAATTTTATTTATTACTTTTATTTTATGTGCATGAGTACATTGCCTGCATGTATGTAAGTGCACCTGTGTCATGCAGTGCTGTGGAGGTCAGAAGAGAGTGTCAGATTCCTCTGGAACTGAAGTAAAGGATGATTGTTAGCTACCACGTGGATGGTGAGAATTGAACCTGGGTCCTCTGCAAGACCAACCAGTGCTTTTAATCACTGAGCTGTCTCCAGCCCCATGAATGGATATTTAATTTTATCAAATGCTTCTTGGGATCAATAGGTAATATATCTTGTGGATATTTTTCCTGTCATTTTAATGTGATGAATTTTACTGATTGATTGTGAATATTGAATTCTTAAGATAAGCCCCACTTTTCCACACTGAATGTCTCATTTTGTGCCTGTGGTCCTTTTAACTTTATTTTGGCTGCCTTACTCTCTGCGACCTCCCTACAGGACCACCTCAAAAGTATCCTTTGTCTTCCTGAGTGCCAGTTCCTTTGGTTGGACAGAATCTTCTGAGATAATTTTTCATAGGGCAGAGACAGTCTGAAGTGCACAGGGCCAAGCTTCTCGCAGGGTAGTAGGAATATTTGAATGAAGAACCGGAAGGCCTTGGCCTCTACTTTCCCATTAATTCCTGGTGGAATTTCTTCTCTCCATCATTCCCAAGATTGGAACTCTCAGGACTCTAGGTCCCAAATGTCTAACCTGTATTCATTCTGTCATCTACTCAACAGATGCCTACTGACAAATATATTATGTACAATGTGTTCTGTTCAATCCTGAGACTGCTAGGGTAAGTAAAAGATAATAGCTGACTTCACAAAACTTGCATAGTTTGGGAAAGGAACCAGACATTAATCTGATAGACACAGAGATGTTGAAAGAAGGCACAGGCTGATTATTTTAGGAATATCATTTCTTCACCTAAGTGTTCTAAGTCAAGTATTATATTATAGGGTATGGGGAGATGCCCACTAGGTAAAGTATTTTCTACATTATAAAAAATTTAAAAAGCAGAGCATGGTAGCATATGATTGTAAACCCAGCACTGGGGAGATAGGAAGGTCATTGGGGCTCGCTTGACAGTCAGCCTAGCCTACTTGGTGAGTTCCAGGCACTCCGTCTAAAAAAAAATAAAAAATAAAAAAGATGAATGGTACTGGAGGTAATGGAGGAATGATGGCACCAAGGCCATCTTCTGCCTCCACATACACATGCATATGCATATACACCTGTACCCATATATGCATGAAAGTATACACATGCACTATACATACACCCTTACACACAAACACATACATACACAAATATACTACATATTTACTCCCCCATGCAAGTATGTATACACACACACAAGAATTGTGCTGTATTATAATTTTGTATTTCTTGACCTTTACTATCAAAGTCTTTTGCACATGCTGACTGCACAGGATAATTGTAACTTTCTATCTGACTTGATGATAAACTAAGGGAAGGCTCACTAAGGGATGGTTCCATGAATTCATGAGACAGACCCATTGACATGACTTGCCATCCAAATAATAAGATGCTCTGAAGTGAAAAGTTCAGAAACTGAAAGAAATACAGCGTTAGCCTGGGGAAAGAGGAGGGGAAAGTTGCCACGCTAGTTGGACTCTGGAAATTCCAGTTCCTCCCCTTGACATGGGGACCGTAAATTGCTAAGTGACAGAGGAGGAGGAGGAGGAAGGGAAGGAGGAAGAGGAGGAGGAGGAGGGGGAGGAGGAGGAGGAGGAGGAGGAGGAGGAGGAGAAAATATGTTAAAAATATATGAGCAAAAAGAATTGGTAATGCGACTCTGGAATTCAACATAAAATAGCAGCCAAGCTAAGTCCCCTAAATGAAGTCTTGAGTTTCCACAGAGGCACTAGTCTTAAAGATCAGGGGATGGCTTAGGGGTCAAGAGTAGATACTGTTCTTCCAGAGGACCCAAGTTCAATTCCCAGCAGTCATGTCAGGAGGCTCACAACCACCTGTAACCAACTCCAGCTCCTGGGGGTTCCAACGCCTCTGGCTTCCACAGGTGTCTGAAGTCATGCACACACACCCACACAGACAAACACACAAATATACGCATAATTTTTTTAAAAGAAAGAGCAAATTGAAAATCCAAGAGGGACAGTGATTCTACTCTGTAACCATCTGTGTAGTTAGTAGTTGAACTGACATTCAACTTTAGGACTGTGAATCTCAGAAAGACCTTTTCAACTCTGCCTCTAATTGATGAGGGTTGAGATCTGCTCATAGGAACAGGATCATGAAATCACACAAATGCAGTATAGTCTCTGAGTACTGATGAAGAAAGAAGAGTGTTGGTAAAGAGCCTTCTTGAGTCTAAATCTGGAAAGTTCCAATTGCACACATTTTATTGACAGAACAATTACTATAACAAATGTTGGCTGAGTACTTTATTTTACATACACATGTCAACTAATGCAATCCTCTCATTTCTATGAACTAGATGCATAATTTCTAGTTTATAAATATAAAAACCAAGGAGGTAGATGGACATGAACCCTGACTATCTAAATATGCAGAGAGTACAAATTGCAAAGGTGGAGTTTTAAATTTTGGTGATTTAATTTAAGAGCCAGATACTTAACTACAAACGAAAATGTTTCAGTACATGAGAGAGTGCTAATTAGTTCCTCCTGTCCTTATTCCTCACTTAAAGAGATCCCCAATTGCTAGAATAAAATATTTTTCCATCTCTAGCAATCTAGTAACTGTATATTAGAAAATGAAGCAGATTTGTGTTTTAGAGGTAGGCTTTGGAATAAAAGCTGTAGCTGTCCTTGGAAGGAAAAGTCCTGACGTTTCTAAAAACTACTCATGCTGAAAAGAAAGCTGACCACTGACCCCAATTAACAGTCTTTCCTTGTCCCACTTACTCTGCTGCCCTGGGCAATGTGCCAGAGTCTATAAAGCATGCTCATTCCCAAATCTTTTATAATTCTGTTCTGCCTTTGTTAGTCTTCTGGGTATTACCATTGCCCATAAAGCATATTAAATTAATTTCTTCTGCCTCACTTGACACTTATATTTGAGAGGCAACTCTATGATCTGGCAGGTGATTGTCTGAAAAAAATTCTAACTTCCTATCAAGTGAAGAGATGGGTACCAGCTTCTTTGGGTCACACAGCACAGGGCACGTTCTTACTTGGTTGTCTCATTGTAACTACGTACAGTCAATAGAGTTACAAATTAATTGTCCCTTCTAGGATTTAGCAGATGATCCATCAGAAGGTGATAGGCTTGGGGAATTTTACTCCAGATGTCCACGTCCATATCCCTACTGAGTTCTGGTGGGTAGAATTTCTTTATATCCTTTTCCACAAAACTCAAGAAGAATAGAAAAGAAATCAGTGGCTTCATATCTCACATTCATGTTTGCCATATAGCTTTTATGATATGGTTCACATAGCTCTCATCTTTGTTTTTATTTTATGGAGATCAGTATTGTTAGTTCGTTCCTTTCTAACTCATCTGAGGTAGCTGTGAAGGGATAGAAGCAGTCATGAAGCCTACACAGAAATAGTCACCAGAGATGGTAGACGTAACTATGAAACTTCCTTTTTATCTGCATTTGAAAGTGTTTTTACATGGGCTGTATATACATCTGTTTACTACATCCTTAATGAATGCCTACCACATGTCAGGTCCCAATATACATCTTATCAGGATATAGCAGTGATATAAAAAAACAAGAGCTTTGTCCTAATGAAACTCATAGTGGAGGTTTTCTTAGTGCTTGTCATCATCAACCACCAGGGAGACCAGACCAAGATTCACCAGTCTCATTGTATGGTCATGATAAGAAGTTAAGGCCCACGAAGTTTGAATATCCTGCCTAAGTATACAGGGAGGGAGAGTATCAGATCCCTGGAAAGCCTAGGTACCCTATATCCTTGCTCACTGTTCTTTCTACTGTACGATACTGCACAATGGAGACTGAGTGGAACCTCATGACATCATTTCATTCATCACCTCTGTTCCCTCCCTCCAACTCAATCCTCATAGGAAAACCACATGTCAAGACAAGCAGATTCTAGAACCTGCTTTTAAGTCATCCATGCCTTCCAAAGAGTCATGGATCTTACTGTCTTGAACTCCTGTTATGTCTTTAATTCACATTTGAGTTTAACACTTCCATGTCTAGAACTGTGGACACATTCCTAAATTGAATTCAGAACTCTTTTGTCTCAACAAGCAATAGAGGGTTTTCGCCGTCTCTTCCCCCTATTTTAGTTCCTCTTACATTGTTAAAAGCACTGCTTTACTTAAGAGACTGAAAGTTAATGTCTACAACAAGATTTAAGAATAAGTGTGGGAGCAGTTGGTGAGTTCATGGTGGGGGTTGGGGACTTGGTGATTTGTAGTCAGACCAAGGTTTTGGCAAGCTTCAGTTCACTAAAACAGTCCTTGAAAAAGGAAAACAGAATAAGAAACGTCCACAGTTGTTTTATCGTAATGGAACAAGCTTGAGATTTGCAGCAAACACCAGAGTCCATCTCAGCTCAGCTGTTTAATCGTTATCTTGGGCCAGTCACTTAAAAGTCTCTGAACATTCATCAACTTCACCTATTAAAGGCAATACTAATACCTTGAAAGGTTTTTGTTAAAGAAAATGGTAGAATATTTGTAAACGGGACTTTTCAGTCACAGAGTGCCATGCATATGTTAGTTATTAGTGTCATGTCTATTATTGTACTATGCAAGAGATCAGGGTGCTGCAAATGCTGTTTTGTTATGGCATTCTGTTACAGACTATTCAATTATAGTGTGTTTATGGGCTATGTTTAGCTTCTACCTCCAGAGTGCTGAATTTGCTTTCCCATTCCTAACGTGAGAAATGACACCTGGCCCATTTCTTGCTCAGGGAGGAATGAAAACGCTAGTAGGTATCTCCATGACAGCAGAGATTATCGTGTTTGCCCTGTATGCCTAGTGCCAGGAACAGTGTTGTTCCTATAGCAGACTCTCAAAAATATGTGTGGAAAGAAGGAATAAGTAGTGAGAAAAAGTGTCCACATGAATTTTGTTTGTAGAAAACGCAACCATTGAATCTTTGCGTGAAACAGAGATGATGTCCTCATGTTATGAGAAACAAGGAAGGCCAGGTCCGATAGGGCTTTGGCCTAAAAGCAGAGGACATGTGATGCCAGCTTAGTCCCAAAGTCTCCCAATATTCAAATCCTAAAACATCTTGGCATGCTTTCTTGCAAGAGCTCCTTGACTCCAACCTGGCCAGTCCTTTGCTTGTAAAGGTGACAAAGCTAAGAGTGGGTGACTCAGGAAGCTGGAGAGATGGCTCAGTGGTTAAGAACACTAATTACTCTTCCAGAAGGCCTGGGTTTGATTCCTAGCACCCACATGGCAGATAACAACCGTCTATAACTCCAGGTCTAGGGGATCTGACACCCTCTTCTGGCCTCTGCGGGCACTGTATGACACAGATGCACTTATACACATGCAGGCAATACAGTCATACACTAAAAATAATAATAATTTTTTTAAAAAAGAATAAATGACTCAGAAGAAAACCAGAAACTGGAATCTATGCCTTCAGATTCCTAAGGAAATGTTCTTTGTCCTTCTAGAGAAAAATTACATAATTTGAAAAGTATTTGCCTGATTTTTTTTTTCTTTGAGCTTAGTAGTTTGCTAGTTTGCCTTACATTGCCTTGCTCAGGTTTAGAGAGAAAACATGCTTCTTTGGAAATGGAGTCAGGGTCTTTGATTTTTTAAGGGAATGCCTGATTGCTTAAAGAATTTTTTTTCACAAAGAAATCACTGGCTTTCCTAGCCGTGCCATGACATTAAATATTACTGACAGTCTCTTTATCCAGCCCATGTGCTTTTTTCGTTCCCTCTTGAAATTGTCAAACTGACATAATTAACTAAGCTGTTAGCTAAATAAATCATTGGATCTCAGGGAGAATTTTTACTGAGACATCAGTGCCCCCGCACTGCACTGTGTGAAGGACTGTCAACACCACACGATAGATGTATGGCAAAGGATCCTGTCTGGGAGACAGCTCTCTCTTCTCCCCCTGCATCAAAAATGGCTGTCAGGCTAAAGAACAGATGTCAAGGAGTATATGTGAGAAAAGCACTAATTCCTTGGAATGCTTCTATCTCACATAGTTCATGGAGTCTGAAATGGTTCAGGAAATGGAGGTGAAGAGGCCAGGGATGGACTCAGAGCACAGTGAGCCTCCAGCAGGCAGCACTAGTGTGCTAGACTTGCTAAGGTTCAGTACTCTGAGACAGAGTAGTCACCAACCTTCAGGCTTGCCTTACCTCCGTCCTTATTCTGAGGTACAGGGACATACTGTCACTGCTTTACTTTTATTTTTAAGATTCCCTTTCAACTCCCCTGTATGGACATCTGCCTCCTCCCTCCCTCTCTTGGTCTCTATGGCCCATGACTGAGCCACTTGGTGAATATGTAACAGGTATTGTTTAGCTCTCTATCCAAGATGCTCTGTATTTTAGCAGAATAAAGAGAAACGTGGGCCAAAGATGCTTGGAGGAGAGTCTTAGGAGTAAAGTGATGCCACACCTGGGTTATATCAGAATAAGAAACTGATGCTGCAAGTAAACCGGGGTGGTGAACCTGTCCACGAATCCAAAGCGACCTCCCCACCCCACAGAAAATGAACTGCTGTTCCCACACAGTTCAATTAGAAATGTGGCTAAGGGCCAGAAATTTGAAAAAGAGATTATAGATTCATTAATTAAGGTCATGTTTACACCTCAATCGTCAACTGTAATGATTTGTTTAACCCAAGGTCTCCTTCGTTTATTATGATCATTATTGCTTGGCTCAGGTTTTATGGTTATGAATGACGATTCTGTATGTGAGCCTTTATATTCCAGAGAGAAGCACAGGCTGGCTCTGCTACTGTATTTTAATAGAAGGGAACATTTCCTTAAATATTTGTTTTAATCTTTAGTCACCTTTTATTTCAAAGTTGTAAATGGCATCCAACCAGCAGGTTTGCTCCTATGCGTCCCTGTTTACCGACAACTTATCCAGATAAAAAATATAAACAATGGCCATATCCCCCACTCACAAAACAGTTTCTTGTTTTCTAAGGGGTTGGAAGGTTAGTAGTTCTTATGATGAGATGTTATGGAATCTAATCTCACCATTAAAAAAGAGATCCATTTAAGGCTCTGTAGAGATGCAGTGATTTGGGGGATGCTACAACTCTCCCTCTGATTTGCTTTTTCTAGCTACTTAGAGAAGGCCACTGAGGGTTTGAGGGTTTTTTTGTTTTGTTTTGTTTTGTTTTTTTTCTTGGAGCCGACCTTATTTCTTTATCTTATGATGGGGATATAAGAAAGTAATAGGGCCACATTGTTAACAGGGGATCAGAGTTCACCTGTGTGGGCCTGTTAAGGTCATGGGAGAGACTGAGGACATTAAGGAACTCCATGAATCATTCCATTCCTAGGGCTTGAGTAACTCCAGCAGTAGAGCCCAGGGATTCAATGCCTTTGCCTTTCCTACTATAAGGAAATGGAGCTTTCTGGGTTGCTTCCTTGGAGTATTTTCATGTTCTATGAAGTTGGGCCATCCTTGATTAGAGTGGTTAACTCTCATCTAACCTGCTCTGATCTAGAATAACATCTAAACCAGGTTTTTGTTGTATTTCAACTTTGACTACATGATCACATAGACCCTCCCACGGGAGTCAGGATTCAAGGAGGGTTGCCAGTGAGGCAAGCGTGAAGGGCATACTTGTACAACTGACAAGTGTATTTGGTACTTGTTTGGATCCAGGTTCCATCTACCCAACCTTCACTTAATGTTAGAGTCCTAAAGACATGTGGGACATATTATCCCTTTTTACCATGATCCCATGTCAAGCTAATAATTGCATGGTTTTCTCAAAAATCTTAGATTATCCTCAATAATCATCTTACTGGGGCTTAATATAGACTGCATAGCATCCCTATATTCTATAGATTTTCCACTATCTGACTTAGACATTCTGAGCAACTTTGGGACACAAAATAGAGGTATACACACTACACCCTAGATCATCTGAAGAAGCCCCTCTGGTTTGCAATCCCGATCGAAGCTGGCAGGTCTTTGGATTACTTGGTCAATGGATTGGAATTGCACACTCCAATGTGTTATTGTGATCTGCAAGATCAAAATCAAAAGGGTAATTAGATTTCCTTTTTAGTATCCTCTGATAGAAGTTTCAGGTTCTCCTTCAGAAAGGATATGAAATAGCCCAGACTCTCCCAGACCTCCTAGAAACATTTATGGTGTGATAAACCTCAAAATTTTATAGGATTTTTCTTATACTCTGATACTCATGTAACTTACCTAAGCACTGAGTTGGTAAGTGATCATACACAACCTCCTATGGGACCAGAGGATTCATGGAGGGGTAGTAGTGAAGTTACTCATGTAGTTGACCAGCACAATGTCTTGTGAAGTGATGAGGAACTGACTTTCCTATGGACTTCACTGGGGCACAGAGGGCTTATACAGCACCGAGGACAGACATGAAGTTAGAGTGCTGCCCCTCCATGGCAAAAACACATTCATTTCATGAATTTTTGTTTACTGAAGTAGAGAAAGCCACATTCTAGGTCATATGGACTAACTGATTTTCTCTAATAAGCAGGGAACATTCAAATGCCAACCAAATAAGATCATGTGATAAGTTTATTCCTTTTAGTCATTTTTAAAGAAACTTCTTTTTCATTTATTAATTGTGATTTGACTATGAGATGTCCCCCTATGAGTTTATGTGTTTGAACACTTGGCACTGATGTTTTAGGAGATTGTGGACAATTTTGGACTGTGTCCTAGCTAGCAGAAATGGGTTGCTGGGAGCAGACTTTAAAGGTAATATCTACTTCTGAGTCTGGCCTGAACTTTCTCATTCTTTATCGGTCAAGTTGTGAATAAGCTGTGTTGCAAGCCCCCACTGCCATGAACCAAGCTGCTCCAGCCGTCAGGCCTCCCCACCATGATGACCTGACAAACTTCTACAACTATGAGCTAAATTAAGCTTCCCCATCTGAAGTTGCTTCTCTCACAAATTTGGTCATAGCAATGAGAAAAATAACCAGTATACTAATTCACATGTCGAAGTGATTATCTTTGTGTTATTCAAAGTTGTATTAGCAGTTCTAAATTCTGAGATCCATTCTGAGGTGTTACATTCCTAATGACATAGCATTTTGATGAGGAAATAGAGTTCCAAGAACTTCCATTTGACTTTTTCTATAACACAGTTGCTCCTGTCATAATAACGCTTATTCCATGGCTCAGTCCAGAAACCACTGCAGAAGAAATACTGTTGTAGTCTCAGAAACTCAGGCAATAAATATAGATATGCACCACAAAATGACGTTTCAGCCAGCGATGGACCACATACACAATGGTGTCCCACAAGATTATATTACCTACTGACATAGACATCTTAGTTTGTTTAAGTACACTCTATAATGTTTGCACAATGACACAACTGCTGAAGGACAGATTTTTTAGAGCACACCCCCATCATTAAGTGATACATGACTGTATTGGGTCCCACTAAAACAGTCAGGAGTTTAAGTGACCATGAATTCAATCTTAATTTTATAATTTTTTATTATTTTGATTGTGGTAAAATATACACATAATAAGATTAGTATGTTTGACTATTTTAAGTATGAAGTTTAGTGGCATTAACTGTGTTTACATGATTTGACATCCATTACTATCTCTCCTGAGAACTTGTCTTCCCAAACTGAAATCCCCATCCTATTAAATACCTGTCCACTGCCCTCAAGCAGTGCCCTCCTTATGACTTTTACTACTCTTGGTATATCATAGAATGGAATCGTGTAGAATTTCTCTTTTATATGGATGGCTTATTTTACTTAGCAGAATGTCCAATATCTATCCATATTATAGAATATATTAGAATATCTTCCTTCTTAAAGACTGAATTAGTGTATTGTCTTATAATTATATATGTATATAGTACTTATCCTGTCTTGAATGTTGTTGACTCATCTCTGAATGAACAATTGTTATGCTTCCAGTTTTTGGCTTTTGTGAATAATTCTTCTATAAATAAACAGGTTCACAAATAATGTGTTTGAACTTCAGATATCAATTCTTTTGGGTATACATGCAGAAGTGGAATGTTGGAGTATAGGATAGTTCCATTTTCAATATTTTGATGAACCACTGTACCATTTTATACAATGGTTGTACCATTTTACCGTCCTACCAGCACTGCAGCAGGCTTTCGATTTCTGTAAGATTATAGTGTGAAGATACTCATAGGCATTTACTCATGATAAACCTATCTCAGTGTCACTGTTTTCTTCTTTCAGATTATTCAGATTCTCCTTTTCTCTAATACACTAAGAATTTCAGGCATATAAGCTTTGTTTGTGTCACAGTATAGTATGGCTCTTAAAGAATATGGTAAGAACCAAACTCAGCTGTGGCTGAAAGTTACTTATTGAGTCCACAGAATAGAGGCCAAATGGACCTATATTAATATAACCATCTCAATCTAAAACTATGTCCTTCATTTCTTAATCTGGGACCCTCAAAAGTTATTTCTGTGCTTATGAACCAAGCACATCTAAAGCAAGTCAGAGGAGTTATCCCAGGCATTTCCTAGATTGGTTTTGCAATTGGAGTCCTTGGGGGGTATCTAGTGATCTGTTGATAGTTATAGGTCAGTAGGCAATTATGGGTAATTGGGATGAGACATGAAGAGAACTGGCTTATCAAAGGAGTTACATGGTTTTGAGGCAAAGCTTAGCTGATGAATCAGGTGTGGGGATAGCAAGCATTCTGTCCTTGGTCATAGGAATGGATCCAAAGGCTCTTAAGGCACCCTTCCATAGGACCCATTACATTTTTCTGCTTCCCAGTCACTCATAACCAGTCTCCTGACTTTCATTTAGGACACCTCATAATGTTGTTGTCCTGGATAGCTTCAGTTGTCAACTTGACACACTTAGTTAGAGGGAACCTCAATTGAAGAACTGTCTCCAGTGGATTGGCCTATAGCCCTGTCTGTGGGTCATTTTCTTGATAGTTAAGTGATATTGGAGGGCCCAGCCCACTGTTAGGAAGTGCTACCCCTGGGAAGGTGGTCCTGTATTGTATAAGAACACAGACTGAGCACAGGCCAGGGAAGCAAGCTAGTAAGTAGCACACCTCCATGGTCTGTGCCTCTGGTTCCTGCCCTAAATTGCTACCTTGACTTCTCTTGATGACAGACTGTGCTTGTAAGTCAAAAACTTTCCTCTTTCCTCTCCAAGTTGGTTTTGGTCAGTGTTTTTATCACAACAACAGAGAAGCTACCTAGAACAGTTATGAACTGTTATAAATTGGCAGCCCATATGGTTAAACTGTGAGACTCTTTTGAACTGAACCCTGTGCCTACAAGACAGAGATTCTTTTAAGAAGGCCATGGGAAATCCTTGAGTCTCATTATGCACCTTGGATCTGAAAACAGTCTCCACACAGCACATGCCTCACATAGTCTATGTTTGTTCAATGAAATAAACATTCACTCTCCCAAAGATTTAAAAGGCTTCAGTGAACACCATTCAAGAAACCATAGATGGCCCATCATCCTGACTTGGGCCTAGGCCCCTTTGCCCTGTGAGAGAGCTTCTGATTAGCCTGGTAAGTTAGTCAGATAGTGCCCATTTGGTTGCCATTGCGCTTCCTTGGGATCAGTTCCTTTTTCATTGCTTCAGGGCTCACATCTACCCTGCTTAGCTACTCAGAATCTTCCTATTTGGTCCCCATCTTCCTGCTTCACAACTAAGCCAATTCACAGTGACAGAGAGCTCCCGACTAGCCTACCTGGAACTGTCTCACCCTTCCAATAAAAAATCAAAAGGGAAAACCTGAAGCACAGACCAACTAACTATTCATATCTGATCAGAGAGCAACCAAGCTCTCAACAATCAAAACAGAACCAAACTTCTATTCAACAAAGGCAGGCTAGACTTTCATATCAGACACACATCCAGGAAAAGAAGTCCATATGCCCAAATCTCTAAAGAATATAGATATAAAAATTCTGAAAAAAATACTCACAAATCTCATACAGATACCTATCTAAAAAATCATCCACCTGGATCAAGTTAGCTTTCTTCCAGAGATGCAAAGATGGTTCAATATGCATAAGTTAATAAATGTAATAAGGCACATAAATGTACTTAAAGACAAAAATTATATGATCATTTCAATAGACTTAGAAAAGGCGTTTGACAAAATCAAACATGCATTCATGATCAAAGTCCTAGAGAGAATTGAACTGGAGGGAACATTCCTCAACAAAATTAAGCCTATAAAACAAAGGTTCAGCCAAAATCATTCTAAACCAAGAAAAACTTGAAGAATTCTTATTAAAATCAGGACCCAGACAAGGCTGTCCACAATCTCCACTTCTTTCTAATGCAGTGTTTATAACTCTATAATTAGAGAAAGAAGAAAAGAAATTTAAAGGGGTACTAACTGGAAAAGAAGAGGTCAAATTATCCCTATTTGCAGATGATATGATTTATATATGAAAGATCCCAAAAATTCCTCCAGAAAATTAGAAATGATCAACACTTTCAGCAAAGTGGTGAAATACAAAAAAAATCAATTACAAAAAGTCACGAACATTTCTATATGCCAATAACAATCAGAAAAAGAGTTCATGGACACACTCCAACTCACAATAAGATAAAAAAATATCTAAGATTAAACCTAACCAATGAAAACTTTAACTCTTTGAGGAAAGAGATGGAGGAAGACATAAGACAATGGGAAGACCTCCTGTGCTCAGGAATTGGTAACATTACTGTGAAAATGACCATCCTACCAAAAGCAATTCATAAATTCAATGCAATCCCAATGAAATTCCCCATGACATTCTTCAGAGAAAGAGAAAAAAAAAAAGATTCTAAAATTCACGTGAAATCACAAAAGACCCCAGATAGCCAAATCCTGAGCACAAAAACCAGTGCTGGGGAGTTACCATACCAGATCTCAAACTATATTACAGGTGATAGCCATTAAAAATAGCATCATATTGGCACTGATAAAGACATTTAGATCAATGGAACAAAATATAAGAGCCAAACATAAGTTCACGCAGTTTTACCCGCCTAATAACAATAATTGACAAAGGTGCCAAGAACATACACTGGAGAAAAGATAGCACCATCAACAAATGGTGCTGGGGAAACTGGGTCTCCACATATAGAAGAATAAAATTAGAATCGTATCCATCACCCTGTACAAAAGTCAACTTCAAATGGATCAAAGACCTCAATGTGAAATCTGACACTCTGAAACTGTTAGAAGTAAACATAGGCAATATACTGAAAAGCATAGTTACAGGAAAGGATTTACTAAATCATGTTTTGGTCGACCCCTCAAGAATTAAGGTCAACAATTGACAAATGGGACCTCATATAACTAAAAAGCTTCTGCATAATACTGGAAACAATGTAATGAGTGAAAAGGAATCCCACAAAGTGGAAGAAAGTCTTCATCAACTATACATCTAACAGAGGATTAATATCCAGAATATACAAAGAGCTTAAAAAATAAAGAACTAAGAAAACAAATGATCCAATTAAAAAGTGGGCTGTGGGTCTGAACAGAGAGCTCTCAAAAGAAGAAATAAAAATGGCTGAGAAATACCTTTAAAAGTGCTCAACATCCTTAGTGATTAGGGAAATGCAGATAAAAACTTCTTTATGATTTCCATCTTACCCCAGTCAAGATGGCTAAGATCACGAGAACAAATGACACCAAATGTTGGTGAGGATCAAGGAAAGGGGAACAGTCATCTACTGCTGGTGAGATTACAAACTGGTGCAACCACTGTGGAAAGCAGTGTGGAGAGCTCTTAAAACACTAAAAATGAATCTACCATATGATCCAGTTGCACCACTCCTTCACATACACCCAATGGACTCAACATCCTACTGCAGATATACTTGCTCAGCCATGTTTGTTGCTGCTCTTTTTATAATAGTTAGGAAATGGAAACAACCTAAATATTCCTCAACGAATGAATGGATAATGAAAATGTGGTCCAATTTACACAATAGAGTTCTACTCAGAGGCAAAGAAAAACAAAGTCATGAAATTTGCAGGTAAATGGATGGAACTAGAAGCTGTAATACTAAATGAAGTAACACAGACGTGGAAAAACAAATGACATATGTTCTCTCCCATATATGACTCTTACGCTCCAAATCCTTAGATGTAAGCACATACCTTGATGTAACTGCAGGAGCCAGGAAAATGGAAAGGAATCATGAGTATGAAGTGGAAGAGCCAGATCAAGAGAGGGGGATAGTAAGAGACGGGTGTTATCAAGGGTGAAATAGGGAAAATGGGGGATGCTTTAACTGGGGAGGGAATAGGAAGAGTTATACAGGGGAAGGCAGTGGAGAGATGAATAACACTTAGGCAGCATGAAAAATCAGAGGGAAATGTATTAGTTCAAAATAACTGAAAAACACACATACAATATGTGTGTAACTGAAAGCTATGTAGCAAAAACACAGTGCCAGGCAGGGGAAGCCTTTCAATTTGTTAGTCATCATTGTCAGGGACTCCCAAAATAACACAGGCTATTGCCACAGCCCTCAATTGCCTCTCAGAACTTGAAACTAAAACCCTATTCCTGAAGATAGGACATACTTCAGATACAGGACTTGGAGCAATCAAGGTGGAACTGATCTGGAAGCCTCCTCCCTGAAGACTAGCTCCCATAGTCTCAGAAGATGCTATGCAAACTGCCAGTGGAGAAAACCAATCAATGTTTCCATGCAGCTATAAAGTCTATGAAATCACAATTACCAACCAAGTAAATAATCTCTACTGGTTCAGTAGTGGCACTTTTATCTTGGGGGTAATCAACAACTGTCTAATTGGACTTATAACCTGTTCAACGGGAGGAAATTCATGTGTGGTATTGTAAATATAGCCAAATACACATGGCTGGAGAGGTCATTGATTCTAGAGAAAAGTCTATTTTTGTCCCACCCATAGATCAATGTAATTTCTTACTATATTCTAAATATGTGTAATTTCTTACTATATTCTAAATATTTACAGACAAGTGTACCTCTCACCACTCGTAAAGATGCTTCTCTTTGAGACAGATGGAGACTATTATAAAATCCCACCACTGATCAAATGTAGACAATATGTGTCTGTGAGATGACCATCCCAAAGTGACACATCTATAATGCATCCTCCACACCTAAGGCTCAGGGAACATAGCAGAAAATGGGGCAGAAAGAACATTCATGCATCTCTCTCTCTCACCAGCGAAGCTTCCTAATGCAACAGATGATAATTAACCCAGAAAGTCACAACTGGCCAAAGTGCAGAAAGTAAGAGGTTGCAGAGAATGTGTTCCCGAAACAGGACATCTGTATCAAACCTCTGCCACCCAAGGCACAGGGACCACTGGGGAAGAGGGAGTGGAAAGATTGTAAGAGCCAGAGATGGTTGATGACCACAAGGAAACAGAATTTTCCAGATAACTGGAAAGTAACTCATATGAATTTACAGCAATGGTAACAGGATGCACAAGAACTGTGCAATCTAAAGCCAGATAAAAACCCAGCACGGAAGTAGGTAAGTGGGTAAGAAGCTCGAACCTTAGCTGAGGGTCTACTGGTGATTAATAACTGCCAGGAAGGAAAAGAGAGTGTGACGGTTTTATTTAAGGGTGTGATGCTAACCAGGTTCCAGTGGATGGACATACATCAAGGGACATTTGGGGACACACACTTGACTCAATAGGTCTTAACATATATGATACAGCACATGACATCTGGTGAGGGGGCTACAAGAAGTGTACAGAGAGAGGAAGGGGTCTTAATATGATCAAAATATATTATATGAAATTCACAAAAATTTAACTTAAAAAAGGAAACTCGCATCGTTTGATTCCATGCCCTATGCCACAGATTGTGAAATCATTTATTACTGCTCAATTGCCTTTTGTCCAAAATTGGCCTAATTCTCCAACTTACATATTCCTCGATAACACTGTCTGGTACCAATTTCTGTGTTATTTAGAGTTATGACTATAAATAACACAAACTAAGTTTACTTAAACTATATAATATTTCTAGAGAGACATCTTGAAGGACTCCAGTGTGCTCACACAAAGCCCTATGCTTAGAGGCATGAGGCTTAGTGCTCCGCAGTCACCATCTTGAAACTGGTGTGTGTGTGTGTGTGTGTGTGTGTGTGTGTGTGTGTGTGTGTGTGTGTAGGCTCCAGAGGACAACCTCTGGTGTCCTTCCTTAGACTCTCCATCTTTTTGTTTGAGACAGTATCTCTTATTGACCCGAATCTCTGGATGCAAAGTCCATCACATGTTCTGCTGCCTCACAATTTTTCTCTCCCTTCTTAGGGCTGCACCCCATGTTTTAAGAACATATAGGGAGGAGTTTCTCCTCTGCACCCCAAAGAAAATGCTTCCCTAGACTCAGAAAACCTTGTCCCCTCATACCCCCTTCTCCTGGCCCCTGACCGTTCCCTCTTCAGGTGTGGTGCAAATGTATGTGACAACATGCCCAACGCTCTGGTTTTGTTTGCTTCTGTTTCTGCCCTTTCTTCATATCCCTAATCCCTTTTATTTGCAAACAAATTTGTATGTAGGCATCCAGTGAACTGGTATGAACCTGACTCTGATTTGCTGTGTTTTGTTCTTTTCTTTCTACAGAGAATTTTTAGTTTCTTTTTCTACAATAACCACCAGTTCCTCCTCCCTGCCCCCACCCATCAAAGCCCCGGTGTAGAAAGTCTAAGCTCACAGTTGAACTACAGACACCTGTTCTCCTGACAAGTCAGGCCCCATCCTGTAAAATCCCTGAACTGAGAGAAGGGAGAAACATTGAGGAAATGGTAAACTCTTAGCACTCTGAGGTTCTGCCTGGCAGGCAACGAAAGTGTGATCTGTGAAACACGTCATAGTCACCAACACAAGCTCAGCAAACAGGCCTTGCTTTCTTTACTAGAGTTGGACATTTTCTGTCAAGCCCAATCTCACTTCTGAGGTGATTGACTACCTGTTGTAACCCAGAAGGTTTCCCCTGGTTCCCAGAAGGTCCAGACCCTCCTGCTTTCCCTATAGCAGGTTACTTTTTTGTTAATCTAAAGTATAAAATTGGGTTCTGGAGAGAGAGCTCAGTGGTTAAGAGCACTAGTTGCTCTTGCAGAGGACTTGGGTTCGGTTCCCAGCACCCACATGGTGGCTAACAACCATCCGTAACCCCAGTTCCAGAGGATCTCCATCCTCTTCTGACCTCTGTGGGCACCGCACAACATAGTTGCACTTTACACACATGTAGGCAATAATACTCATAAACATTAAAATTTTAAAAAGCATAATTGCTTTATTAAGTATGTGTATCATTAAGTATGTGCTATTAAGTATGTCTTAAGTTTGTTCATCAACTTTCAATAAATTATAGTATGTAAAGAAATATAAATACTTAGTTGCAATAAAATATTATCCTGATTTCATCTTTCTTTACTGCTGAGTAAAACTCCATCGTATATATGAACCACATTTCCATTATCCACTCATCAATTGAGGGACACCTAGGTTGCTTCCATCTCTTAGCTATTGTGAAAAGAGCAGCAACAAACATGGATGGACAAGTGTCTCTGCAATAGGA
>NW_008360324.1:3715684-3736287 GCF_000622305.1 Nannospalax galili | reverse complement strand
AAAATCAGCTATATAGAGATTAGAAACTCATATGCATCTTAGTGTCAATTGTATTAAAAATGAATTTTTCTGTATGAAACTGTGTATCTTAAAACCCCATTTAATTTTATGTCTTACAGGGTTTATCCTGAGTACAATATTGTATAACTGTAATAATTCAACTGTAAACCTAAAAATTTACAGCCAATTTTGAAAGAGATGCATCCTACCTCAGGAAACCGTTATTGAATATGTTAATTGTGTTGTAATGATATGCTTCTTCTAAGTATGTTGTTATTAAATAAATAATTTTTAAAAATTAAAAAAAAATATTATCCTGACTAACTCTGGGGCTCCCTAATGCATGATCAGAAACAAAGAAACTTTGAGGCATCCCTGAATCTGCTTGGGCTGGAAGCTGCTCCTGTAAGGCTCTAGAGCTGGCTTCCCCACCCCCAGGCCTCAGAAGTTTACTAAGCATAAGGTGGCTTTCTCCGCTTTCCTCCTTTCTTTTCTAGGGTCATCCTAGTTGGCAAGGTAGCACCTTTACTGTGTTAGCTTTCTTGTTCCAATGTGCTAAAATGCCTGCTGTTTCTCTTTGAAGAACTGAGTTTATTTCACTAACAAAAGAGTCATTCCTACAGTAAGTTCAAAAAAAGGAGGATCGGAGAGAAGGGAAAGAAGGGGAAGGAGGGGAAAAACAAACGGAGGGAGGAATGGAAGGCGGGAGGAAGGAAAAAGAAAGAATACAACTGCCACAAAGATGAGTTCTCAGGGTTTAATCCCTGGTATGATGTCCTTTAAATAAGAAATTCATTTCTCTAGTGTTACAGTTTTTATATTGCTTGCTTAGCTTATAGATGATAGATAGGTAGATAGACGATAGATAGATAGAGATAGATGATAGATAAATGATAGATAGATGATAGATAGATAGCTGATAGATAGCTGATAGATAGATGGATAGATAGATAGATAGATAGATAGATAGATAGATAGATAGACATATGGATAATCTGCTTTATTCAAAAATCCTGAAGATTTCTCATTAGCTAATTCTGGCTCCTATCCAGGTGCTATTTCTTAAAGAAATCCACCCTTTTATTGTCTCCTGGATACATGAACAAATTGAACGATAGTTAAGATTTTAATGAAGAAATTTATAAAATTAAACTTCTTGTAAGTGAAGTTTCATAGATAACAGAAAAACTTAAAATCTAACAAGGAATTAATATGCTTTCACTTTCAGTAGATTTGTGTTTTTAAAAGATGAGGCTAAGGGTGGAGGGATCATTTTACTTGATTTTACTTCCCTAGTGTCTAGCAAAGTCCTAAGCTCATATTATGTGTGCCAATAAATGGATGTCTTCAAAATTTGTCTGCAGTCCCTAATTTCTCATTATCTCCTCTTCCCTTCTTTCTGTGTTGTAATTCAAGCCAGCTCAACACCAGCCAATGCCATATTGTAGGTCAGAGAGAGAAATATGTGGTCCCTACTTCAATTTGATGAGTCAAAACACACCTCCTGCTTGCTATCTTGGGAGATTAAGGGGACTGAAATTTGTTCCCAATTATTATATCAATATCAATCAGGTTTCTAAGCCGAGGGGTAATAGAATAGAACCTGATATAGATGAGCTTTGGAAAGAAAGCAAGAGGAGCTCTATTGGCTATTTGTACTGGTCTGATCAGGCAGCCATAACAGGGCTTCAGACTGAGAGGCTTATACAATATACAATCCTCATACAATCTGGAGGTTGGGCATTCAAGATCAGAGTACCAATAAGGTTATTTTCTGACCAAGATTCTCTTCTTCTTCTTTGAGGACAACTGTCTTCTCATTGCATAACTTTGTGTGTGTGTGTGTGTGTGTGTGTGTGTGTGTGTGTGTGTGTATACTGTAGTATATGTGTTTGTGTGTAGTATGTGTGTGGTGTGTGTAATGTATGTGTTTGTGTGTGTGGTTTGTAGTGTATGTGTTTGTGTGTGTGGTGTGTAGTGTATGTGTTTGTGTGTGTGGTGTGTGTAGTATATGTGTTTGTGTGTGTACTGTGTGTGTGCACATGTGTTTAGAGACAAGAGATTGATATTTGATGTCTTCCTCTATCATTTGTTTGTTTGTTTGAGATAGAATCATCGAGCCCAGAGGTTACTGTTTGACTAGGCTGGCTGGTCAGCAAGTGCCGGGGTTCTATCTGTCTCTCTCCCTGTCCCCCACCTAGTGCTGGGGTTTGCAGCCACCACACTGGCTTTTACACGGATTCTGAAGATCTCAGTTCAGGTCTTCATGTGGTGCAGGAGGCATATTACTGACTGAGCTGTCTCCTCTGCCCTCGTTGTGCGTTCTTGGTCTTTTCTTTGTGTGCATAGGGAGAGAGGGAAAAAGGGAGAGAGAAGAGAAGGAGAGAAAGGAAAGAAGAACAGAAGACAGAGATAGAAAAGGCAGAAGAGGGGGAAAGGGGGGAGGAGAGAAGAGAGACTGAGGAGAGGAACAAGAGACAAGAGGAGAGGGAGGAGAGGGAGAGGGTGAGAAAGCAAATAAGTTGGCTCTTTGGTATCTCTTGGAAATTGTATGAATTGTATAGAGTCAAGGCCTTATCTGTAACTTTCTTTTAGCCTTAATTACACTCTCAGGGGACCCATTTTCTAACAGTCACACTGGGAGTTGCTACTTCAGTGCCCCTACCCCCAGATTCTAGGCATCTTGGTGACGTGGATAAAGGGTTTCCTGCAATGGAAGCAATAGTAGGAATATAGACAGTTTCCAGTTTTCAGAGTTAAGATGTTCAACTTGTTAATTACGGATGCCCTTGGAAACCAAACATTTAGAAAACAGGAATCAGTGATACCTAAGACCTTAGGCCGAATACATGATTTTTCTTGTCTGTTTGTCTTAGTTCCTCTACCTGCCCCATGAATGAATGGAATTTTCAAGACTGGAACAATCACTGTAAGTTGTATTGCTGCAGCTTGGGGTTCCCCACTGAAAGATTTGGGCAGGAGAACAATGGGAACTTAGCCTCAGAGACAGGACCTCAGGGCCATTGCTCAGGCCTTCACTGATGCACAGAAAAAGCTCTGGACATTGTCCTTGGTTACTACCCTTTTCTACTCCAGTCACTCCAGACTCCCGGTGTCCCTTAGCAACACATACCCCATCATTACGTACAGCTTGCTTTCTTTCAATGCTGATCTTCAAAATAAGAGGCACTTTGCTCTCTTGAAGCTGGCCTCTGGAATCTGCAACCAAACTGTGGATGACGTTAAAAATGCCTAGAGAGTTATAAAGCTTTAAAATGCGAACTCAAACAAATCCAGAGGATGGAGATAGTCCCAAGTCTTCTGCCTCAAACTAGCTCCCTTCTCCCACAATGTACATTGTGGTCAGGAGTAAGAGGCAATGCAATCCCTCCGTGACACACCACAGAGCTCACCAACGCTCACCCTCCTGAGGCCTACGAGGGTAGCTGGGTGGTTTAGAGTTCCTACACTGGGAGCTCTGCAAAGGAGCTGGCGTCAATGGGAACACTGACCACCTTGTCATTAACCCTCTCCACCCAGCATCAGATGAGCATTTCAGACATTAAAGAAGCAAAGAACTGGAGAAATTTACAGGGATGCACAGAGGAAGATGAGCTGAGACAAACCACAGAACATTTCTAAGCTGAATGACTCTACACTCTCTCATTACACAAATGTTAATGGGCTCCTACTGGCACTGAATTAGATGCTGGGAAAAGTGGTTGGGAAGTGCCCGAGACACTTGAAAAACTAAGGAAAGAGCAGTGTGGTTGGAGCACAACCATCAAGGGAAATGGTAGGACTGAGGCAGGGGTAAAACAGGGATGGACTACATGGGATTTGATGGGGTGAAGTGTGTGTTGGAACTGTATCTTGAGCAAAACAAGAAATTGTTGAAAGCCCTAATGTGCTAAGGTATGACTTTGACTTTTCACTGGAGGAGCGAAGGAGTGGGGGTGGGGAGAACAGCCATGGGGATGTTGGCTCAACATAGATGGGAGAGAACAATGCTTTGAGTGAGTGTGAATAGTGCAAGAAGCAGGTGCTCTGAATGTAGAATCAGTGGGTCTTGAGGATGGATTGAATATCACTAAGGAGCAAGAGGGAGAGTTTAAGGACTTTCCCTACAAAGGGTAGCTGATAGTACTGGCTATTAAGATGGGATTAGAGCAGTTTAAGAAAGAAAACCAACAAAAGTGCTAGTTATAAGATGCATAATCTCCAAGGGGAGGTGTCAAGAAGACAGCTGGGAACACATCTCTGGAAATCAGAGGGGTGACTGAGAAGGAGGTGTGAAGGGCATCTGCAGCCTTTATAGGATCTTCAGAGCCAAGGGATGGGCAGGGGTGGGGGCGACATGGGGTAGCTGTTGCAAGAGATGAGAATGCACATCTAAATGGCAACAGCTTCAGTATTAAATAGTGAAATAAAACAGCAAATATATGGCACAGGTACTGCCCCCCCCCGACAAATGCTCTAACCCATTGTGGCCTTTTTTCCACCACGCCAAAGTGCACAGTTTGAGTCACTCTCAGCACCACACTGCAGAATCTCCTGCCAATGGATCAGTGCTGGCAAAAAAAACACCCTGATTGACTTTCTGGCTTTCGTTCAAGGATTACTAAAATCTTCTAAGAGTGAGGATTTCTTTTCAACATCAAAATATTTAAACAAGCCCACATAATGATAGTTTTACTTTTATTTACCCAGCCAATAGACTATACTTATTGCTCATAAAATACCATAGCAGCCAAGGGGCCCAAGTTCCCCAGTGAAGAATTGCTCGCCTGGAACAGTGATGCTCAAGTGTCGTCCCCAGACCAGCAGAATCGGTGTCACCCAGAACCTGCCAGAAATGCAAATCCCCAGGGCCTACCTCAGACCTCCTGAATAAGAGCTTCTGCTATAGTAAGCTCTCTAGGTGATTTAGACACAGGCAGACAATATTTGAGAACTGTCACTCCGCAGATTTCAAGAATTAACTAATTCATGCTGCCCAAAGTAAGTTGAGCACTTCAGTCTGATCATGAGCTAAGTTTTTTCTTTTCTTTTCTTTCCTTTCCAATTGTTTTCAAACTTCTGTGATGCATACTGTATGCTGAGCATTCTTTCTTCCTTCCTTTCTTTCTTTCTTTCTTTCTTTCTTTCTTTCTTTCTTTCTTTCTTTCTTTCTTTCTTTCTTTCTTTCTTTTTTTCTCTTTGTGGTGGCAGGCTTCCACCACTGAGCTACAACCTCAACTCTAGGTCTGCGGTTTTTTTTTAAAGAATTTTTAAAACGTATTGTTATTATTAATAGTTATTATTTATTTCTATTTGGGCATGTTCATGCCATGGTGCATATGAGAAGATCAGAGAACAACATCTGGGAGTCAGTTATCTCTTTCTACCATGAGACTCAGCTATGCAACTCGGGTCATCAGGTTTGCACTACCAGAGTTTTTACCTGGTGAGCTATCTTGCTGGCCCTAAGTCTGAAATTTTAAAAGTGTGCTGCATGGATTGGGGAGACAGCCCAGCCAGTACAATGCTTACCCTTCAAATACAATGACCTGAGTTTAATTCTCAGAATACACATAAAAGAGTTGGTGAAGTAGTCCACAGTTGTAATCCCAGCACTGGGCAGACTGAAAGACGCAGATCTTTGGAGGTCATAGCCCAGCCTAATTGGCAAGTTCCAGGCCAGTGAGAGACCTTGTCACACATAAACACAAAAAGGTGGAGGGTGCATGTACACACACACACACACACACACACACACACACACACAAAGTATACTGCATGCTTCGTGCCTATTTAAGTCCCTGTGAAAATGGAAGGTACTTAAGAATTATGTAGTAAAAGTTGTCCTGACTGAGTGACTAAGGACCAGAAGATACACAGTTGGGCTAAATATAAGAGTCCCTGCCTCCCAAACCACACATTTTCCATGAAGTATTTCTAGGAGATATCAAAGTCAAAAAGAGTTTCTCACTTGAACATTAGATGCCTCCTGGTGCTAGAATAATGAAGATGAAAAGGAGGGGACTGTTTTATAATCCAGTGATACAGAACCCTAAAGGCCACACAGTTAGTAACAGTCCAACTTTCAAGCCTGCAGAACTCAGTGGATGTGGAGTCAGATAGAATACATGGTCTCTGCTTTCTAGCTTACTTCTCATGAGCAAGTTTCCCCAAGGTCTGAAGTTCCTCTTCTGGGGCTTGAGAGATGGCTCAGCAGTTAAGAGCACTGGCTATTCTTGCAGAAGACCTGGGTTCAGTTCCCAGCACCCACGTGGTGGTTAACAACCATCTGTAATTCCAGTTCTAGGGGACTCTGATGCCTTCTTCTGAACTCTGTGGGCATTGCATGACACGGATGCATGTATACACATCCAGGCAATACACTCATACACATAAAATAAAAATAAAACGAGTAAAAAATAAAGTTTGTCTTCTATAGAAAATGAATAAGAATAACCGCCTGATAGACTGTGACACGATTAATATGAGATATTGTGGGCCACACAAAATTAAGTTTCAGTTTTTTTCTCTCTAGGTGGATTGAATAACACATTCCTCCAAGATATCTGCATCAAGTTCCTGGAACCTGTCAATGTAATCTTACATGAGAAAAGTTTTTGTAGTTTAGATTAAGCTAAGGATGTTGAATGAAAGAGTGATTCCTGGATTACCTGAATCAGTCATAGGTGTAATCACTTGTATACTTATAAAGTAAACCTTCAGAAAAGACACACACACAGAGAAGACGATGAGAAAATGAAGGCAGGGATTGGATGAAGCCATCACAAGTCCTGGTAGGCCAGGGCAACCACCAGCGTTGGAGGCAGCAGAAAAGAACCCTTTCTCTAGAGCACTTGGAAAGATCACATCCCTGCCAGAGTTTGGACTTTGAACCTCTTTAGACCTTGGAGAGAACATGTTTGTATTGTCTTAAGTCACCAAGGTTGTGGTAATTTGTTGCACCCAAATCAAGAAATGAATACACCAAATCCAATTAGAGCTATAGACTCCCATCAAAGAGAAATGGTTTTGAAGTTCTGTTGTCCTCGATGCTGACTTTGAGCTCTACCTTCTACCCCTAGAATGCAGGGGTTGCTGAAGGATCAGTGGTTAACCTTTAGACACAGATTTGAGAGTCTTTCCAGGAAACATCTTCATGACTGTAAAGACAGGAGACCAGAAGAATGTCCACAGGAGGCTAAAAGATAGGGTGGCGTCAAACACCATGAATACTCCTTTGTAGCCCAGAGAATCTTCTCTCAGGACCAAATGCTACCCACAAGATAAGCAGGGTTAGTTGAATACACACAGTTACTCCATAGAGGTTGAGCAAAGCATCCACCATAAATTTTGTATATTTATCAGAAAAATTGTTGGAATCTGGCTTTCATGGATTAAACAGAGGCACAGATGGCACTATTTGGAACTCTTAACTGTTCCTATAACAGTATTAGCAGAAGCCTGGGTGGAAGTCAAGCTGGTCATGGTAAAGGTATCACACTTTCCTACTTGAGGGAAGGAACTTTAGGAGGGGCAGTAACCAGATCCAACTACCAACTAAAGGCTCATTTGGGAAGCTGACACATTTTCCCGACCTCTGTCTCTGGAGAGTTCTGAACAGTCAGTACTGTGTAGAATCATAGTACCACTAGATTGTACACTAGTTGGTACAAGTTTTTAATAACTCACTGGAAATTTAAAGATCTCCTCTCTCTCTCTCTCTCTCTCTCTCTCTCTCTCTCTCTCTCTCCTCTCTCTCTCTCTCTCTCTCTCTCTCTCTCTCTCTCTCTCTGTTGCATGTGTGTATGCATGAGTATGGAGGCCAATAGTCGCCTCAGGTGCCAGTCTTTAGATACCATCCATGTTGTACCATCATTACAGACTAGGTCTCTCATTGACCTGGAACTTACCATTTAGGTTGGGCTGGCTGACCAGAAAGTCCCATGGCTTTGCATCCTCAGTGCTATGATTACAAGTGTGTGCCACCATACCCGGCTTTTTATGTAGATTCTGGGGACTGAACTCAAGTCTTATGTTTGCATTACAAGCACTTATTTACTGAGACATCTCTACAGCCCCCAACTGAAAACTTCTTAAATCTTCAGGGTCAACATCTTGATCATTTCAGGGTTCTCTCTTCTTCATTGTGCCCCTTTTTCAAACATTTGCTTTTCTAATCCCCCAACCAGAAAGTATTTCTCAGTTAATTACAAGACCTGTCTTTACCTTCCTCACAGAGGGTCCAAGAATCTTGCCGGGTCAACATGACTGTACCACCTTTCTCTATACATACCAGGATCATCAATTTCAGGTGGCAGTTTTTTGTGCCCCATTAAAATATTTTTATTGTTTTATGTGTATGAGTGTATTGCCTGTATGACTATAAGTACACCCATGTTGTGCAATGTCTGTGGAAATCAGAAGAGGGTGTCAAATCCCCTGGATCTAGAGATATAGACAGTTGCTAGCTGCTATGTGGGTGCTGGGAATCGAACTCAGATCCTCTGCAAGAGTGGTCAGTGCTTTTAACTGCTGAGCCATCTATCCAGCCCCTCACGCCCCCATATTAAGAAAAGAAAACAATGCGGGCTGGAGAGATGACTTAGAGGTTAAGAGCGCCTACTGCTCTCATAGAGGACCAGGGTTCAGTTCCCAGCAACCGTATCAGGTAGCTCAAAACCAGCTGTATCTTCACACGCACCTGGACACACGTGGTACACATATACACATGAAGGCACACACATATACGCCTTAATAAAATAAATAAATCTTTTTGTTTAAGGAAAGCAATTGGAAATTCCTGGGGAAAAGTAGAGTTCCAGGTATTTTCATAAGCCCCCCGACCACGGGAGTTTCCCTGTCATTTTAGAATCATTTCCATTTTGAATTCAAATACTTGTGCTAAAGTATTTTGTGCCTGTACTTTTGGCAGTTCCCTGTGGCTGATGGTGTAGGTTTCTGTCTTTGATTTGCTGAATCAGCCTGCCTTCCATGCTTTGACAAGTTGTTCAGTCCCTGAGTGGCCCAGCCACTAACGTTCTTTATCATTTGTTCCCTTTCCTTGACGCCCCCCCTCCTCCCATCCCTCCCCATTCCTTTGCCTTTTTGCCCCTTGTTTCTAACATCAAGCCAGTCAGCTTATCTTGGTGGCTCTTAGATCAGTTGGGCTAT
This sequence comes from Nannospalax galili, assembly GCF_000622305.1. Classification (NCBI taxonomy): domain Eukaryota; kingdom Metazoa; phylum Chordata; class Mammalia; order Rodentia; family Spalacidae; genus Nannospalax; species Nannospalax galili. Next base: position 3,727,116 of record NW_008360324.1, on the reverse strand, counting down.
TCTCTTTCTCTCCAAAGTTCTCTATTCAAATAATTCAATGGGGGCTTATCCAAACTCCTTTGAAAAGATTGGAAATAGAGTTCTAAGGAAGTTAAAATTCTTTATTCAAGATCACTGAATGAAAAGCAAGAATAGAATTCCAAGAATCTGAATTCTAGCTGCTACACCCTTCATTGGATCTTTAAAGGGCTAAGAACACCAGGGTTCAAAGTTTAAGTTAAATAAAGTTCTGCCTACAATGTTTGGCTCAAGCAGCATCACTAGTCTTGTTGAAGGCTTCCCAACACATCTTCTGCAGCATATGCCGTTAGAAGGCTGTAGGAAAGTGCCCTCCACAGCAACTCTGTCTCCTGACCAGTGGGGACAAATGGAGTCTACCTCCATTTAGTTCAACTCATTTCCAGTCACAGAATCCAACTCACATCAGAGGACGGCAAAACCTATGAGAGAAAGTTGTCAGCAGCGCAGGCCTTATAAGGAAGAGATGTTTGAAGGTGCTCAATCTCTGTGAGCTGATTACTTTGTTTTTGTCAAGTTGCAGAAACAATTGGGTGGTTACAGTCTTAGTGCTCTACCTAGAAATGGCCTCCAGGGACTATTAAGGTTGTACTTTGCAAGTGGAACTGTATGTAGCACAGCCCCAAGCCGAAATGAGTGGCTCCCTTCCCTTCCCTTCCCTTCCCTTCCCTTCCCTTCCCTTCCCTCCCCTCCCTCATCCAGTAGAGGAAACACCATGTTATCCCTGCTCATCAAAGCCAATTTCCAACCGTTCTATTATAAAGTATCTTTATATGTCTTTCCTAGATTTCTCTTGCTACAAGATAACCTTTCTGTCTTATTTTCTGGGGAAGTGAAAACAGCTGGTCCTAGACCAGCTTTTGAAGGCCGCCTTAAATACCTTTACCTTCAGGGCTTTATCTTCTGTGATAGAAAAACCACAAAACATTCTAATTGTCCTGTGATCTCTCACACTTCCCAGCATGTTTTCCATGGCAGATTTAGCTCTTTGACGTTTTCCATACACTGTTTTTGGAAGCTGACCATTTCAGTTCAGCACTTGTAACATTCTCTAGGCTGGTAGCCTCAAGCTGAGCTTTGCTTTGATATCTGGCTACACACTTCCTGGCTCCTGGCCTTTCCTTCTGCCCATCTTTTAACACGCAGTGTTTAGTGGTGGTTGCTAGGCAATCATCACCCATGTCCCTCTTAAGCATCTACCAGGGATGGACCTCCTTAGTCTTGTTAGATAGTTGAGAACTAGTTAGTTATTCCCTAAAATTTACCGTGTTTTGTGGATGTCGGGCTTGCTGTCTAACTGCTGTACCCTTTGTTCATGCTCTTCTCACTGAATAGGCACCACTTTGCTTCTTCAAATCTTAATCACAATCATCCTCTGATATGTGCCTCATGTTAGCAGCCCTGAAGAATTTCAAGTTCACTAGACCATATAGTTTATAATAGAATAACTCAAATATTAGACTTTTGTGCTTCTACTTATGACAGTCCAGAGCAAGGATTGGAAATATTTTCTTTCTTAGAACAATACTAAATAACTTGGAGAGGTGGCACAGACTGTTAAGACAAAATGGGCTATAAGGTAGTATCTTAAACCAGTGAGACTTTGTTTCATGATGGGTTTACAGTATCTGTTGCAAGGACAAGCAGGAAAGCAGGTGGTCTATGGACCATGCATTTGCCATCTCTGTTTTGAGGTCTCCCAACTAGATTATATGGAAGGCACCAGAATGCATATCTTTTGGATCTTCCTATGCTAAGCCTAAGCAGGTACTCGATAAATATTTATGGACTGTCTAGTTGACATTTATGTATGGGTGAACACTGTCATTTAATGTCAAGAGAATATGGCCCAGCAGAGTGACAGCAAAGAGCTTTGCCAAGCTATTCTGTCCCCATGAAGAAAAGGGTTTCCTTATGTGAGCCTGAGAAGGGGCTGGATGTGAACGCCATCTCACTAGTCTCCACTGCAAGCATATGGGGACCACGCAGTGACTCTGTACTTCTTTCCCCAGATTTCTTAGTGTCGAATTTGTTTGCTACGTTTTTATTCTCTTGCCTAGATTCAGAGCCAAGTTGTTGCAAGCTTAAGTTATCCAAATAAAATGTCAGAAGTCTGCGTATCAAAAGCTTAAATTGCCATCTTCATAAACACACTATAGTTAGAGAGCTCACTGAGGCTTTTCCATTGATCTCTTTGCCTCTGTTCCTCCACCTCCCTTTCCACTTTCTCTACCTTGAAGAACCCTTCTCTTGCCATTTTTCATTCTCGTAACTACTCATTCTTAGCTCCTTCCGCTTCAATATTATTATCTATCTGGGAAAAATAATAATCAACACTCAGTCCTATTTCCAAACCCGTCTTTAGCATTTTAACAGCCATAAGCAGCAACTGAGGGTAAGGCAGAACTGCCAACAGCTCAAAGATGGCAGGAGATAAAAGTGAACTGTTGGCCACGTTCCCTCACGGAATGAAGGAGCCGACGTACGTTAGCTCATTCTGTATACAGCTCTGTGTTGGGTATTTTGAGGGAAATGAAAGAAAACGAGAAGCTGACTTCTACCCTTTGGAAAACTATTACAACAGTCTAATTAGAGCCATAGGTTGAGGGAGGTATAGGTACTCTAAGGGCTTATAGTTAGCAAAGGTCAGAGGAGCCTAGCTTTGAAACTAGCTGTGTGTGACCCTCTAAATTATGCAACCTCCCTGAGCATCAGCCAGGAAACAGAAATACCATTAGTGCTTTCCATAAGGAGATATTGTGAGAATTCAGTCATATGTTGTCCTATGGTGTTGTGCATGATGAATAAATAGTAGTTAGCCATTTTTGTGTACATTCAAACAACTCATTATAATTTATATATCTAAAGTCAGATTGTCAGTGATATCAGTGGCCTATATTTATATTAGCCAACCAAATATAGGTGCCTCATGCTGGAAATTAGCATATGGATTATTGTTGCTGTTAACCAGAACCTGCCATCTCTCTTAGATATGGTTCAGCGTTTCCTTAGAACTTGTATCTGCTTCCACAGGAACTGCAACAGGGTTCAAAGTCAAGCTCAATAATAGGTGACCATTCTTCATTATTTTTGTCAAACTCCTTTGTTCCCCTCTGATATATTTTCCCCTGGGTCCTTTAAATCAGGAACCCCTGTGCCCAAATGAGAGGCTTTGTTCCTGTATCTGACTTGGGGGACTGGCTTGGCTGGGAAGCTCTTGGATGGAATACATGGGCTTGGATGGCTCTACTTCCCTAGAGCAACTGCATTTTTAACTCCTTTCCTGTCCTCCCCTCTTCTCTGTCCTCTTCTCCTCCCCTCCCTTCTAGGTGGTATTTCCACATTTTTAAGCAAATAGAAGTTGTGAAGTTGCCAAATAACCCTCAAGGCCCTCTTTCCTTGAGAAGACACGCTGCATCAAAGGGAAGGAAGAAATTAGTCAGAAACTACAGAACAATTAATGCCTGAAATAAGCTGGAATGAAATGCTGCGTAGTAGACAGTCGGTTCCGCTGCAGCTCAGTTGGGATGTCTGAAGAAGAAAGCACACTGTGGTTTCCTTAGCTGGCCAAAATGAACAAAAACCTAGTGCCACTGTGTGTGTGTGTGTGTGTATGTATGTCTGTGTACATGTATCTGTATGTGTTTCTGTGTGTGTGTATGTCTGTGTGTCTGTGTGTCTATGTCTGTAGATGTGTGTGAGAGAAGAAAGAGAGAGAGAGGTGGGGTAATAAAAACTTCCATTTGTGTATACGGTGTTGACTTTTCTCTAGTGGGAAAAATGCTGTGGAACAGCCTAGAATAACTAACAAAGGAGACTTAGTTTTCATAGTAAAGAAGAAAAACTGACATAAATATTTGTCATCTGTAAATGACTGGTTTAAGCATCTACTCAAGTGAAAACAGGAGGTCATAGAAAAATCCCCCTTCAGTTGGCAAGTCCTACCTCCCTGCAGTGCTTATTCATTTTCCACCCCTGGAAGGAAGGAATCTGCTCACAGGACCCGCTGGGATTGCCAGTCTCCTTTGGTGAAGTCTATTTTTTCCCTCCAGGCAGAAGAGACTGCCTAAGAGAGGAAGATGTAAGAAGGCACTTGCCACAGGAATGAGAGTCTTTCTCCAGGCAAATGTCTTGGTAAACCCCAAGCAGCCGGCTCTGCAGCGTGTCCCCTGCTTCTGAGGGACATATTCCTCATCCCCACTCCTTCCTCCCACCCTCATCTTCCAGGGTGTCCCTCAGTATGGTGTCTGCTCTGACGCGGATTTGCTTGGCTCCAGTGAGCACCGCATACTCCCTTAATTTTGACAACAAAGCCTTTGACTCATTCCAGCCCTGTGTGTGCACTTGCATTTGAACCAAGGAGAGACAATTATATAAGTACTCTTTACAATGCTGTCACCAAGCCATATTGTCTTCATTTCTCAACCCAAAGTCTCTGTTATGGAAAGTACACGTGATAAGGCCACCCACCTATTTCGTACATTACTTATTCTTCAATGGGCCAGAACAGGGAATCTTGGCATCTTAGACATCCCCAACCACAAACCCTAAAGTCTGAAAGTATTTACCAGGCTCTGTGACAAGTAGCAGCCAAGGATATTTTTTTCCAGGGATTCAGAATCAGTTCCTTCTATTCATAGCCCACCTTTCTGTGCAGCATATTGAGACTGTCATTGAAGGCATATTGCAGAATCCTTACTCTGAGTCCTTCCCTAGACCAACTGCTATGAAACCAGGCCCAGGCTTGGTGACTTTTTCAATTGTGAACAATTGTTTGATGAACAAGTCTGCATGGCTGCTTCCCACAACACCCCCTGGTTCATTAGACAGATTGTAAGAATGAGCACTCAGAGGTTTTAGTGGGGTCTATTCAGTGGGGCTGAGGCTTTGCAGCTTAACAGAGCTACGCAAATAAAAGAATCAGGAACTTGCAAGCTATCACAAATATGGGTATGCCCAAAGTTGGGGTTAATACTAGGCCTGAGTAGACCTGAATCCTGGTTGTTCTGATCTAGTACAAGTTCATTGTTTTCTTTAAGAATTGAAGGTTGGAGTAAATAGGACCACAGAAGTCATCAGAGAGGATGCTGGATCATTCCCAGGAAGGTGTCAGCCACAGTTATTTCACTCACTGAGTTTCCTTCTTTGTATACATAAAGAGAAAGCATCTTGTTCATTCTCTCAACTCCTCCACCCTCAGCAGCAAGCATACGTGAGTATTCTCTGTGTTACTCGCATGTACTAGCTATTATATTCTTCATATAATTCCTGTAGAAAAAAATGACAAAAATTGGGGGTGGGTATGGTCAGAATATTCTTAGACAAAAATTTCCAAATCTTCAAGTATCTCCAATTATTATAACACCGAATAAAAGTCTTAAGGAATGAAATAGTTTTCCTTGAACAACAGAAGGCTTGTGGGTAGAAAGATTATAACCGAATAATGATATCAAAGATGACAAAATACTAGTTCTCTAAGAGTTGTCTTTTGTAATAACAGAATTCAAGTGTAGACACTTGAGTGGTTGAGGTTGTGTAGACACAACACTAGGATTGTGAGGCATACAGGGTGTTACGGTGGAAAGTCTAGACCTGATTTTTCTGTAAGTTTTTCAAAGGGAATGGCAAATTTGGGGTTGGAAATCACTGGTCTGAGCTATGTGAGTGTGTAGGTCTTCTATTTGCCCTGTGAATTTGTGATATGTTCCATATCCAGCTTTGAGAGGCAGCCAAACAACAGGCAATAGGAATGGAGGTAGTTAGTGCTAATCGAAAGTGTGCAGGTGGCCCTCTGCCAGTCTGAAATGCGGGGAAGATTTGTAATGAGGGTGGCTCCACAGCAGTACTCAGTGGGAACAAGAGAGCACTTGAGGAAACAGAAGGGAGATAACAAGCGTGGCACCGGGAGGATGAGGTGCATCAGCCCTTCCCAGGGATCTTCTTGTAGTACACTAAAGTTCCACATGGCACAGCCTTGGGAAGAGAAGGCATGGAGAGAGATGGAGATGGGATCTTGGGCTGGTCCTGTTGTAACAGAGCTGGGTGGGGCACGCTGAAGCATGTAGCCCAATGTAAAAGGCAGTGGGTGACCCCGAGGAGGAGCAAACACAAACCATTGTGTAGTTGTTTACATAGCACACAATCAGAAGATTTTAGTTGGTTAGAACCTAGAAACCAGGAGGGACCTGAGGAAGAAAGAGGGATTGTGTCACACAACACCCAGGGAATGTCCTTAAAATTCCCTTAACTTTCCCTCCTTGTAACCCACTCATTCTGAAGAGATCACACCTACCATGTCCTGACTTAGTCCAGGTTACAGATGAGCTTTAAGTGGAAAAGATCTGTATTCTATAGGAAAGTCAGGCATCAACGAGGAAAGGAAGCAGAGAGGAGCCTTAGAAAGTAGAAGTGAAGAAGCCTATGCACAGACAATGGCAGCAGAATTATTTTCCTCATATGAGAAGCAGAGAAAGCAAGGATTGGCCAGCCCTCTAACTTCTGTATGGATTGAACACCAGAAAAATGGGAATTCACCTCTTGGGGAAACCTCAAGCTATCCTTTAAAGATAGAAAAATAATTTCTGTTAAAAAATTCCTTTTCTTTTTTAGATTCTGGGGTCTGAGCTTAACCCCTGCCCGCCAAATTACCTTCTGAACAGTCTTGTGTTTGTAATAGAAAGTGGGAGGCTGAACATACTGGCCACTAGAGGGGGCTCAGCCTCCACCCCATGCAAAGTGTGTGTGTGTGTGTGTGTGTGTGTGTGTGTGTGTCTATGTGTGGGTATGGGGGTGGATGGGATGTCTATGGATGAATTACCCACACTGAAATTGTTGATCTAGAAAAAGCTTTCTGAGTGTGAGCTATCACAAACTGAAGAGTGCTGATGGCCAGGGAAGACAAGGGGACATCAGAAAGTCACCAAGCCTTCTCTTAGACCTCTGGAAAACTACCAAGTACAGGGCACAGGTAACATGCTACTCAGAGATTCCCAGAATTCCCAGGACCCTTGGTATGTAAATTTTAGGAAGGAGTCACTGAAGAAGGGTGTGCAATTGTTATTTTGTTGGTTTCTTCTAGATTAAGTGTGCATTGAATCAGATCAGAAGCTAGACAGCTCTGAGGGTCCCAGCAGGGAATTCTGGTTACTCCTCTCCCATGGGTTGGAACCTAGGGGCTGAGGATGACCAAAATGGCACCAGCCCTGGGACAGGATCTAAGAAGGAATGTGCTGAGAGGCAAAGGCTGGCTGTGAGTGCCTCATGGTAGGGCACTGTGGGATCCTTGAGGTCACAGTGGCTTGCTCCTCTGGGACAGAGGTGACTAGCTGGTATGGGACACCAGGTCTACGATGGCAGCCAGCACCTTGCTTGGTTTCTGCTCAGGCTCCAAGCAGCTCTCTGGCTTCAGCTCATGAGGAAGCAAAAATATCCTCTGAGAATTCTTCCAAGTTACATCTCCATTAGAAAAGAACGAGAAAGAAAATAATTGGCTCTCACTCCCACAGCAAACAACCCTCAAATCCTCACCACAAATTATTGCTCTTAATTAGAGAGCAGGAATATGGGTTGGGAATTAGGCACAGGAGCCCCCATAAGGCTGTGTTCTGTGTTCCCATAAGCATGCCACCGCAGTTACTCCCAGGAAAGAGCAAGAGCTGCTTATTTACTGACTCCCTGTGAACACCCAGAGTCTGAAGGATCCCAGTGGTCCCTCTGCTGCAACTCAGAGGCAATGAGATTGCTTTTCTGTATCACAGGCAGAGAGCCCTTCTTGATGACAGGCCAGCGCTTCACATCCAAGATGAATTGCTTCAAGGAGGGGCCTCGGTTGCTGGTTTCCCTACTACCAGAGGTTCATCCCTAGGTCTCCCGGCACTTTAGAAAATGAACTGCTATATTTCCATTCTGCTCACACAGCCTTCCATCGCCCATCCCAGATTCATTCTAATGCAGCTGCGGGCTTTGTCACTCAAATGGCCAGTGGAGGGGTAATTTCCAAGTCTCCTCCTTCTAGAAGGAAGGGAGGTATGTCAAAACATACCAGCCAAAGCTGGTTGTATCCCAAAGAAGGCTGATGGTGCCTGATGATACCTTAACACTTGAGAGTGTCAGGGTGGAGAGTGCTGAGCCCCAGGGATGTTGCTGTCTCTAACTGAGGGATATCACAGGACCTGAGCTTGTAGACTTGTGCTTTCCTGGGTTTTGATGTTGCTTTTATTCTCCCTCCCTTCTCTCTTTCTCTCTCACGCTCTCTCTCTCTCTCTGGATCAAACCCCGAGCCTTGAGCATGCTAAGCATGTGCTGTGCTGTACCATTGAGCCACATTCCCAGCACTTGGTTTTCTGAGACAAGGCTTGTTCCGTGCTCCAGGCTGGCTTCAAATTTGCGGTCCTCATGCCTCAGCCTGACTGCTGGGTTGATGAACATGTACCACTACTCCCCACCACTCTCTTGTGAAGCATCTAAATGTACTGTTTATTTCAGCTGCCGTATCCTTGGTTTCCAGGACTGTTTCCTTTGTCTCCAAGTTTCTGGATATCTGCTCTAAAATCAGAAAAGTATGGTCTTTATGGTTGGTTGTTGGCGGAGGAGTCATAATTGGTCTCTTTTGCCAACACATGTTATAATCATATTGTACTTTTTCTGATTATCTATTGCTGTATATAAGAAGCTTCTCCAAAAGTTAATGAACTTAAAAAAAAATAGATAGTCCTTATAATTACCTTGTGAATGAGGAGTTGATCACTCAGCTGGGTGTTCATTCTGGGTAGCTCAGAGGTACCCCGCTGGCACCTGGGATGGCACGGAGCACCCAGTGACTTCACTCATATACCTGGTGTCCGAGGGGCATGACTGGAATGTGGACGTTAGCTGTCCCTTCTCCCTCCCCATCAGTCTCCAGGCATCTCCATGTGATCTCTGCAGCAATGTAGATGGACCTTTCACATGACAGTTCACATCCCAGAGACCAAGGCAGGGGCTGTCGGCCCACAGAGTAGTTTAGCATCATTTCCATCATTGTCTATCAACCAAAATGGTCTCAAAGCCACTCAGACTTAAGGGGAAAGACATGCCATTACTCAGCACCACAGAATTTGCAGCCATCCTGAGTCTGCCATCAGTTTAGTTCATTGATGAAATGATCCATCTCTAGGGGTGAGGGGTTGTTCTAGGCACACTTTCAAAACTCCTAACAGAAACCTCCTCTCTACAGGCCTGAACTGTAAGGGCCAAAGTATCAAGAACCATTTTTAAGCCATATAAGGAGATGCATGTTCTGTATAATGATCAAGGCATAAACATAACAAATAAAACAACGCTGCCTTTAATAACCATTAGTAATTAGAGTAACGGAGTGTTCTGACCTTTTCTCCTGCCTAGAGTAGCCAGGTGACCTTATCTTTAATTTTCTATATCAGGTCATCAGTTGTGGCTAGTAACTTCTGTCATTTGTTTGTTTATTCAGTATGTAGAATTCCCTTCTGGAGAGAGCCATCTACCCTGGCCACTGATCCCTGAGATCCTTTTCCAGAATGGATTCTTTCTTTTCCTTTTCCCTCACTCAGCAGGTGTTGAATGAGCACATGCAACATCAGGGCTAGAGAAATGATGCAGTAGTTAAGAGTATTGGCTGCTCTTGCAGGGGGCCTGGTTCGAATCCCAGTACCCGCATGGTGGCTAACAACTGTCCGTAATTCCAGTTCTGATGTCTGCAGGCATTGTATGACACAAGTGCCTTTACACACATACAGGCAATACATTCACACTCATAAAATAAAAATAAAAATAATAAAATATTAAATCTGAACTGTCCCCTTCAGGGTCATGTTTTGAATACTTGGTCACCAGCTTGTGCAGATACTTTGGGAGACTGTCAAATCTTTAGGAGGTGAGGACTGGCTGGTGGAAGTAGGCCTCTAGGGGTGAAAGGCTATTAGCACAGCCTTAGGTCTGATTGCTGTCTACACTCACAATGTGAACAGCTCTTGCCTGCCACACGCCCCTACCGTTGTGAATTCCACCATGCCTTCTCTGCAAGAAGGGACTGAGATACTCTGAAACTAGAAGTCAAAGCAAACCTTTCTTCCTTCCTTAGGTTGTTTCTGTCAGGTTTTGGGGTCACAGAAATATGAAAGTAACTAATAGATACAAGATAGTCCTGGTGTGAGATTTTCTTCATGTGTTCACTCCTGGCTTCAAACTTGGGTCACTGAAGGTGGGCCTAGATTATCCATACATAGGGATCACACCGTGGCTGAATACGTTTAGTTAAAATGTGAATCTCAGCATCTGAACTATCTTGGACAGATGGGAAAGGGAGAGTCAGTCTCTAATTCAAGTACCAGAAAATACCACTCTCTGGAGCAGAAGCACCTGGAGACTACTGCCAGGTGTACCGCATGCGCCTGGGGAATATTGGAGCATCTTCTCCAGCAGGCTGGGGAATATCTCATTGAGAGTATCTGGGCTGGTGTCAAGCTGTCGAGTGACACGGCCCGTGGGTACCCTTGGCAGTTCCATTCTAAGTGCTTCCAAAGTTCTCTGACAAGGCTAAAAACTCCTCATTCAACCAAAGATTCTTACACGTTATTTAAATCGGATGCAAATGCCTGGTCTGCTCTGAGCCCTGGCAGCTCTCAATTTTATATTTTCAGAACAGTGAGGCCTGCCATCAGTTCACTTGAAGTTCAATCCAAGTTGTGCCTCCCCTGACATTTGTTCATTCTTTATGCAGGTAACATTTTGGAGAACTTAAAAAGAAGTCATCTTTGTGTTCCACTCCCTGCCACCCTCCAAAACAACTTTAAGAACTATTTCAGACATTTGTTTCATGCATAATGGCTGCAATGCGACTTATTTCTTACTGCCTGAATTTCCAAGTTGGATTCTATAATCTCTCTCTCTTTGGCATCCATTGTCTACTTTTTTGAAGTGGTATTTCGGTGGTAGGAGCTGCTGATTTGACCCAAAGGATTAGGCTCATCCAGGAGCAGAGCATCTTCTGTCAGATGGTTGAACCTGGTTGCGTTGGGATGAATGGCAGGGATTAAGCCCCTAAGACGTGAAAGGAGAGAGTGGAGCAGGGTAAGAGCTGGCTCTTCCCTTCTTTGCTTGCTCCCCTAGCGTGAGCCTATTCACTCCGAAGCTGGGCACAGCACACAGAGCTGACAGAAGCTCCACCCCCCAGGAGCAGAGCATCTTCTGTCAGATGGTTGAACCTGGTTGCGTTGGGATGAATGGCAGGGATTAAGCCCCTAAGACGTGAAAGGAGAGAGTGGAGCAGGGTAAGAGCTGGCTCTTCCCTTCTTTGCTTGCTCCCCTAGCGTGAGCCTATTCACTCCGAAGCTGGGCACAGCACACAGAGCTGACAGAAGCTCCACCCCCTTTGCACCTGGGACCTGCAGAGGGGGGGG
>NW_008360324.1:3709459-3714361 GCF_000622305.1 Nannospalax galili | reverse complement strand
GCACTCGGGAGGCAGAGGCAGGCGGATCCCTGTGAGTTCAAGGCCAGCCTGGTCTACATAGTGAGTTCCAGGACAGCTGGGGCTTGGGAGACCCTGTCTCAGAAAGACCAAAAAAAAAAAAAAAAAAAAAAAAAAAAAAAAAAAAAAAAAAAAAAAAAAGTATGACTCATTATATTTGTGGAATGATAGGTCCCGGTTAAGTAACAGGTATTAAACAACTGTCATGCTCGCCAATGAAATAGGTTAACTGTCTTAATCACTTTTGATTGCTGTTATAAAAACACTGACCGAAACCAACTTGGAGAGGAAAGGTTTTATTTTACCTTACATCGTAGCTCATCACTGAGGAAGCCTAAGGTAGGAACTTAGGGCAGGAACCTGAAGCACAGACCACAGAGGACAACTACTTACTGGTCTGCTCCTAGGCCTGTGCTCAACCTGCTTTCTTATACAATACAGGACCACCTGCCCAGGAATGTCACCACCCACAGTGGGCTGCGCATTCCCACATCACTCAACAATCAAGAAAATGCCCCACAAGCATGGCCACAGGCCAGTTGAACAAAGGAAATTCCCCAAGTGAGGTTCCCTCTACCCAGGTGTGCCAAGTTGACAACTAACTCATGAAACTCATGAAGACTGACTCATTAAAAAAAAAAAAAAGAATGTCCACTTTTGAGTGAGAGCTAAAGGAGACTGAATGGCCATTTCTCATGGGCATTAGAAAAAGGATTTCTATTTTGATTCCTATGTAGTTTGATGATTTGATGCAGAATGCTTTCTAAGGTTTTGTTTAACTTAAATATTCCCTCAGAAAAAGTTAAAGAAAATTTGAGCAACAATTGAAATGCTATGTGAGTCGTGTTCATTTTCACTATTTTCTTGAGTAGTGGACTTTAAATACTTACTTATTATATCTGGTAGTCAAAGATTCCCAGTAACTAGCTTTAACTTTCTTCCTGACATAAATCACAAACTTATCTTGAAGGCTGTTTTTTTCCCCCCTGTTAACTACAGCAAAAATAATCATTGCACGGCATTGCGTTCAATGGAAACCTCAGGTATGCCTCTTGACAGGTTAAGGCTAGCTGTATGCTTTGTGTGCTCAGACTTGGGAGGTTCCCATTCATGAAAACATACTTCTCACTGACATAATCTCAGATGCCCGGCATGCCTGAAATTCAGCCATGGGCTTTCATGTTCATTCCTTTGTACTTTCCGTAGTCCTTTCTCAGTGGTTCTTTATAAAAATGCTACCACCCATTGTCAGGGAACATGTTCAACAAACAGGGGGGGGGGTGTTTAAAAAGGAAGTTGGCAGCGGCAAAACAAAATCTTTACCTAGGGCTTTTAGTCACACATCTCTTTATGTTTGATGCTAATGTGTGAGAGAAAAACAACGCAGCCCCTCTGAGGTCCTTTTCTTCTTACCCCATGACTTCAAGGCATAGCCATCTACCAAACCACTCCGCAATGGAGAGCTGACTGTAAGACACAGCCAAGAGAGCCAGCTGGCTGCTTCCCTTGGCCAGACCTCCCTCTCCTTACCTAGTAGCTCTGGACCTTGGAGCCCCCACAAATAATCTTTTACCTCTCAGGGTTTGACCAGTTGGCTAGGCCAGCTCTTTTCATTCTTTTTGTGCACAGGTCATCTGAGGAGAAAGGGGATTCAGGACAGGTAGTTTTTACTGGGAAGAAAGGGAAGATTGGACTGAGTGTGAAATAAGTAGCTGTCTGAAGGATCAGACCTTGATGGAGGCCTTGAATGACTTACAATAACAGGTCACCACATGCAGAATGGAAGCAGCCATGGATGAGCTATGGTGACTCTGCCATTTTGCCATGCGTCTTCACACAGAGGACTAAAATCTAGAAATTGTTTAATCATTTTCATGGCACTTTAGACTTTTTGTCATGATGTTCCTGAGTCTCCTCAGATACTGGAGAGCTATTTGCTTCAATGCTCAGCCTCTCAAGGTAACAGGAAGCTTTGATTTTGTATTGGGCTGCTAGCTGCCCTGAGTAGAGAAACAGGCCTGAAATACATTCTTCAGAAAAGAAATACAGCTGCCTGTAGAAGAAGGGAGGGGAGGAGAAGAGGAGGACCCAGAACAGGGCTGTTCATCCAAGTGGGTGAAGGAGGCAAAGAGAAGGTAAGATGTCTCAGAATGTGGCCTAGAAATCCATTGGAAAAATTGTACCTTAAGGGTCATTGCACAGGACTGGGGGTGGTATTAAAGGGACTGCATGAAATGCATGGAACTCTTGTGAGCCTGGTTTTGAAATCTGGCTCACTGAGGAAGGTTCTTGTGAATGATGAAATCCAAAAGGATGGTTCTCGTGAATGAGAAAACCCACAGAACATTCTGCCTTATAACTTTTTGTGCATATTATTAAACTTAACAATCAATTCTAACTTCCTGGAGGGACATATTCATTTACTTTGTACTTAGCTCAATATCTTGATTATAGAGAATATGCTATGCTCCAAACATTTGGCCTTAGCTCCCTTCATTTCCCAACTCTTATATTAGGTGGTACCATGTGAATGATCTGATCAGTGAGCTGGGAGACAGAAATGATGTGTTTAAACACAGAAAAGTTGGTGTGACACCCTTTAATTGCTTTCTCTGCAATCAAAGTCTCTGTGCTACAGATGATGAGGTTGACATGGTGGAATCTTTCTCTGGTCATGTGGAATATTGCTACCTAATAATCCATGCTGGAGCTGTAGCCTAAATGACAAATAAGCTTTGTTTTAAAACTTGAGATTTTTGGAGGTATTTGTTACTGCAGCATAACCTGATTCCAAATGCCGAATAGTTAGCAAATTTAAAAGTGAATGTATGAATGAATGAATGAATGAATGAATGAAATGTCTCAACTAGATAACAGTAGAAGTACTGATATGAGTTCTTGTTTGGATTAATTGCTTCACATCTCACAACTTTTCTTCTGACAAGGTCTTAGTTCTTTGGACCTGTGACTATTGGCAAAGATCAGGCTGCTGACCCCATCAAGAAGAGAAAAAGCCAGGTGTGATGGTACACACCTTTAATCCCAGCACTTGGGAAGCAGAGGCAGACAAATCTCTGTGAGGCTGAGGCCAGTCTGGTCCCCATAGAGTTCCAGGCCAGCTGAGGCTAGAGGGAGACCCTGTCTCAAAAGACAAAAAGAAAACAAAACAAAAAACAAACAAAAAAAAAAAGAGAGAGAGAAAAGAAATGATTACTTTAGGTTGGAAATTCTAAGCCATAAAGTAATATATCCTAAGATGAAGAAGCAAGAAAGCACAGGACATGCTTTAAAAACTCGGACACAATGGTTTAATACAATTAGAGGAAAATCCTGGAGAGGGGTCGTAGAAGGGGATTCCAGAAGGGTGAGCAGAGGCCAGATCATGAAGGCCTTTCATGCTTCATTAAGGAGTTTGACCTGCACCAGATATTAACAAAAAAGGCAATGGGCGATATGTTGTCCCCACTAGTCAGTGACTTGTGATAGAAGGTCATTTGGCATGGATGTGAAGGTGATACTGGGCTATGGAAGCATTTGCATGAAGTCTAAAACCACTTGATCCCAAAGGCACAAACAGGCAGTGGCGCGAAGCTCGGGTGGAGAAGAGAGAAACTGGAAGCAGCCGGTCATGCAGCCTAGGCAGGTGGTGGGGACTACTGTCTGCACACAGCCTCTGGGTTTGAAGTTTTACGAGGCCCATCATTGTCACCTTTGCTCTTTCTGGAGCTTAGCTCCTGGGATCTCACACTTTCCATGATCAGTGGCACATGCGTATTTGTTTCTTGATTCCCCAACTCTGAGGAGCACCTTGACTTTTCCCTATGAAGCTGGCAGAAATATTCAGAGGGGCCTCATGATCCCAAGGCCCCTTGACTGCCTGTTTCACACTTATAGAAATTCAATATATTCTGGTATTTTTTTCAAACTTTTTTCTTTCCAGGCTTCTGTCTTCTACACCCAATATGAAACACAAGACCCTCCTAACAGATAGCAAAATTTCACATGCAAGCATTTCATGAGGGTTTCAAACCTAGAGAGAAGCTGGTAGTACATACTTGCAAAGTATTTTCTTGTTTGTTCCATATCGGGATAAAAGCACTTTTCTATGCTTTCTATCTTTTCTCTATTTTGTGGCATAATGAATGCCAAAATAAATTCCAGCTGGATTAGGTAATTTAAAAGTTGCTTTCCTAAGAGACACACAATGAACTCAATCCTCCTTTTGATCTACTTTGTGTTCAAATTAGAGTTGTAAGAGGGCCAGAGGGTGTGTGTGGTGTGTGTGTGTGTGTGTGTATGTGTGTATGTGTGTGTGGTGTGTGTATGTGGTGTGTGTGGTGTGTGTGTGTGTGGTGTGTGTGGTATGTGTATGTGGTGTGTGTAGTGTGTGTGTGTGGTGTGTGTGGTGTGTGTGTGTGGTGTGTGTGTGGTGTGTGTATGTGGTGTTTGTGGTGTGTGTGGTGTGTGTGTGTGGTGTGTGTGTGGTATGTGTATGTGGTGTGTGTGTAGTGTGTGTGTGTGTGTGGTGTGTGTGGTGGTGTGTGTGTGTGGTGTGTGTGTGGTGTGTGTGTGTGGTATGTGTGTGTGTGTGTGTGGTATGTGTATGGTGTGTGTGTGGTGTGTGTGTGTGTGGTGTGTGTATGTGTGGTGTGTGTTGGGGGTGTGGTGTGTGTGTATGGTGCGTGTGTGTGGTGTGTATGTGGAGTGGTGTGTATGTGGTGTGTGTGTGGTGTGGTGTGTGTGGTGTGTGTGTGGTGTGTGGCGTGTGTGGTGTGTGTATGTGGTGTGTGTGTGGGGGGGTGTGGTGTGTGTGGTGTGTGGTGTGTGTGGTGTGTGTGTGTGGTGTGTGTGGTGTGTGTGTGTGGTCTGTGGGGGGTGTGTTTG
>NW_008360324.1:3680845-3699623 GCF_000622305.1 Nannospalax galili | reverse complement strand
TTCATGTCACATATAGATATAACATAAATGGGTAGATAGTAGATCTAGATATAAGTAGGTAGAGATAGATATGTGGGTATAAATGACTTTATTAATCTACATACAAACTGGCGTTCACAAACGAGAGAAAGGTAGGTGTTATTTTTCTTTTTGAGTCTGGCTTGTTTTATTTGACATGATCCCTACTTGCATATATTTGCCACAGTAAATATCATAGCTTCATTGATTTTATGACTGAATAAAACTCCACTATACATATATATGTATATATATATATATATGCGCCACATTTTCTGTATTCATTCTTCTGTTGACAGACACCTAGGTTCATTCCATAATTTGTCTACTGTGAATGATGCTGTAACAAACATGAATGTGCAAGAATCTCTGTAGTATATGCTGCTCATATGCGTATTAAATCATCTACAGATCATTTACAGTGCCCAATACAATGTAAACACTTTGTAAATAGTCTTACAATTTATTGCCTAGGGAGAAAGACAAGAAAAAAGAGTCTTAACATGATCAGTAGAGACGTAATTTTATTTTCATCCTGCAGTTGGTTGAGTCCACCATGAAGAGCCTGAATATGTGGTATCAGGCCATATGCAGTTAAACCAATACTTCGTTTTGCCCCATTGGGCTTCATTCATCAACAGTCTGTGGACAGGCCAGCATCTGGGTCTAGAACTCAAGACAAAAACCTTAAAACTTTACTTATGGTCAGAACTGATAGATCCTCTTGAGGTAGAAATGAGCCCTATGCCAAGTATTGTAGGTGCTGAGGCATCTTGCCAGGGTGCAAAGTGTGGGGAGAGGGGCAGGAAGCAGACACACACAGTTCCTTCTGGCTGGTGGATACTGAGGGTATGGTCACACAGTGGTGCAGGATGCTGGAAGAGAAGGCTGGAGAGGAGGCAGGAAAGGAAGGAAGCTCTCGACCTCCCAGGGCCAGCAGGTGACAAGCTGGTCTTTGAACAGGGGCTCTTGAAACACACATATGGTGATTTTTCTACTCTATCACATGACCTGAGAGGGTGTAAAACAGGAGAGGTACCAACGAAGAAGACAGAGGGAGCCTGTAAGTAGTTTTCTAGGAAAGAGAGTGGTGAGCATCAAAGATGACTCAGAGCAGATGCATTTGGGACAGAGTTTAGGAGAGTGGAGGCTACAACACCACTGGACCAGCTATAACTTTGGCACATCCTGAGAGCATGCACAAGTGTGTTTGTTCAGGAACTTTCCCAGTTTCTGTCCTAGAAGAAGATCCTGATTGGTGTAGGTTAATGGTGCCAGGGAAGAAAGGGAGCCGCCTCTGCCCTGCTGCTAGCCCCCTGCTTGGAAGTAAAGCTGTTAGGCAGAGGGGACAGCTTGGCTGTCATCCAGTTCACAGGGTTTGTAATCCCCCACCACCCCAGGAAGGAGATCTGGCTTTAGCATCCTTCAGTGTCTCAGCCAAGGAGACCTTGTACAATTCTTTCTTCTCACTTTTTCTAACTTATCCTGTCCGTCGGTGTGTGTCTACACCCTGATGACCAGAGCCGCCTCCCTGCCCTGGTTCCCAGCTACTGATATTTTGGGAAACTGAGCCTGTCTCTGGGGAGCTGCCTGGGGACACAGACCACCCCCCACCTCCTCCACAGGATGCCACCTGAGCCTGGACTATCCTTGTCATGGTGGGAACAATGAGATCCACAGATTACAGAGAAAAACAGTTGGATGGCCTACTTGAGAAGAAACCAGATTTGAGGATGGGAGTCTTTCTTCACCTGGAGGTTCAGCAAGTGGAGACCATCCACAGTTTTCTGAAGGGCCCTGGGAACCCTGAAAGATTATTTAGTGGTTGAGTCTTCAAATGTGGATTTTTTATTGTTGTTCTTGTTTTGTTTTGGTTTGGTTTGGTTTGGTTTTTTTGAGACAGGGTCTCCCTGTAGCTCCAGCTGGCCTAGAACTCATTATGTAGACCAGGCTGGCCTTGAACTCACAGAGATCCACCTGCCTCTGCCTCCTGAGTGCTGGGACTAAAGGCATGTGCCACCACACCTGGACTTGGTGGAGGGTTTCAGTCAAACAATCTAGTTCCTTCCTCAGAGAGTTGATGCTTTAACCTCTTCTAAATCAGCCAAGCCCGTGGGACATTCTTTCTCTTTCCTGTCCAGAGCTCTGGGCACCGAGTTGGAGGCTTCATCTATGAACAGATTTACAGGTAACGTACAGTATGTTAAACGGAATACCTCTAGTTCCCTGCCACACAGACTTAGGTCAACTGCTATAGTAACAAGTTATGACCAGGATTTCCATCCAGACCTCACTGATTATGCCATGGCTATCTTCCAAGAGGAGATGATAGGTAATATTCTCTTATCTGATTCCCCAGGCAGACAGTTCTGGTAGGAAGGGTTTGCAAACTCCTCAGAAGGTCCCAGTGGGACAGAGCTCTGATTGCCCATTGCCACGAACCCTGGGCTTGCTTGTCCCCCAGCCCTGTTTCTCTATCTCCAACTCCTGAGTCCTGATACTTGAGATTACTGCCTCCAAATAAGCTACATGTATACCAACCATTGCTTTGGGAACCATTGTTCTGACCCTGCATTAAAAAGAAGAACAGGGATGTGGTGTCCTAGTCACTTTTCTGTTGCTGTGATAGAAACATTGACCAAAACAACTTATAGAAGGAAGAGTTTATTTGAGCTTACAATTCCAGGGGAATTACAATCTCTCATGGCAGGGAGGCATGGTGTCTGGAGGTGGCTGGAGCAGGAGCAGCAGAAGCTAAGCTCTCACATCATCAATCAGGCACAGGAAGCAAGAGAGAGACTGGAGATCCGCCAAGGCTTATGAACTCTCTAAGCCCGCCCCCAGTGACATGCTTCCTCCAGGATAGCCACACCTTCTAAGACCTCCCCAAACAGCATCACCAACTGGGGGTCTAAATACTTGGAGCCTGTGAAGGACATTTGCATTCAAACCACCACATGTGGAGACATTTTCAGAATTTGCATGGAACTGGATTTGTGCACTTGAATTTTCTCAAAGGTGTATCTGATTTCTGGGTCACACTACTAGGAACCTCTTAAGGTGTGAAAAGTGTTTTGACCTTCCTTGCTGGTTGGTAGACCTAGGTTCCTTTATGTGTTGCCCATCTAATACAATGCTAAGTGGAATATAAATGTTAGATGTCCCAAACATCCAGGGATATGTAAATGAAGGGGTGATTCAGGGAAAGGGAAATCACTGAGAAATGCCACCTTTGCTGGAAAGGCAACTCAGGACCATAAGGTAGAGTACTGGGTTGATGGTGAACCTGGAGCTTTCAGTCCAGATTCAGAATTTCATAGACTATGATTCTGTCACATAGCTCTTGTCTCAATCTCCCAGGTTTGGGATGCTTTGCGTCTACTGATTTGTTCCCTCCTTGTGTGGGGACTGTCCTTGAGTGGCAGGAGCTGGGAAGTCCTAGAAGTTCCTATGGCCTCCCATGCTTTCCTCCAAGGGTGACTTATAGCTCCTTTCCCTCCAGGGGCACAAATTCTGGGCTACAATGTACACTCCAACAATTTTGGAGGATCTGACTTTAGCATCAGTGTCTCCTGGGAACACTTCTTTAAGTCACCAGCACACAGATCCTTCTGCAGAGCCCAGCTTCGGTGAGTAATTATTTTGCTAAGTGCCAGGGTTCTGTGACTTTAGAATGGTCATTGTCTAGCAGGGAATAGACAAGCAAACAAGCAATCCTAGCAAAGTCTAATTCGTGCTGGGATGGAGGCACATATTTAATACAAGAACATATACAATACAAGCACATATATAATATAAGAACATCTGATCTTTTACCCTAACTCCAAGGAGCCCCAAGGACTGGGTCAGGAGGTGTGAAAGTCTGCAAGGTTGGTATTTGAATTATGAGAACAAAGGTCTCTTAGGTCCTGGATGCTCTGAGGCAAATTCTGTTTCTCTAAAAGCTGATTCTTCCTTTGTAAAATGGGTATAATACCTAACTCACTGGATTGTTGTGATGGACAGCTTCAGTTGTCAACTTGACACCTGGGAAGAGGGAACCTCAAACTGGGAAATTTTCTCTATTGGATTGGCCTATAAGCATGTCTGTGAGACATTTTCTTGATTGTTGAGTGACATGGGAGGGCCCAGCGCCACGTGGGCGATGCTACCCCTGGATTGAATAAGAAAGCAGGCTGAGCAGAGGTCACAGGAGTGAGCCAGTAAGCAGAGTTCCTCCATGGTCCATGCTTCAGTTCCTGTCTCCAGGTTCCTGTCCTGGGTTCCTGCCATGCTGGAGGTAAAATAAACCTTTTCCTCCCCAAGCTGCTTTTAATCAGTGCTTTATCACTGCAACAGAAACCAAACTAGGACAGTTGTTAAGAGGATGATCTCATTTATGGGATAATAAGTGTTCAATTCTTGGCCTAGTGCCAAGCTCATAATAAGAATTCGATAGTGGAAGCTCCTCATATACCTCTCGCATGATTTGGATATAACCATGCAATGTCACATAGTATCATTCTGTCTGTTCTCACAAGCACGGATTTGCTAAGGCTGACATAGGAGAGGGGTCTTCCCATGTTTTGTCCACCCTTTGCACCTAAAGTGTCGGAGCCCACGCCCCGTTTTCCACAAGCTATCCTGAAGGCACAGCTTTCATTTACCCATCCTCAGTTTTCTTCTTTGCTTGGAATGTTTCTCTGTGAAAGAAAAACATTCCGAGTTACCCCATATCTTTGCTGCCCCAGGCTCATAAAAAGCTAAATCCGGTCTTGGCTCTCCAAAAAAGAATAAATCTCAGCCTGCCCCCAAAGAAGTTGCTGTCATAATTACATCTCCTTTTGGAAGTAATTTTGACTTAATCGCATTACAGCTAGATTGTACCATTTCCTTGGCCAAAGTTGGTTCCAAATTGGCGTGCTGTTTCCCTCCTGGTCCATAGATACATCTATCTCTTTTTTGGGTGGTTGTTTGCAAGGAAAATATATGGCAGTTTCAAAGGAAGATCAAACACAATGCTATGAGGTGGCACTGATTCCTTCAGCTAAGGAAGCAAGGAGTCTGAGTTGTCACCTCCTGTTCCCTCTGGGTCTAGGTTCCTTGAAGCTCCTGGAAAGGGTGGAGCTGGCTCAGCCCTTTGTTTTCCAATGCATGGTACAAGGAACACAGCTGAATTCTCTCCTTCTGTTTCCCAATTTTCTTCCTCTTCCTTTATTCCTTTCTCCCATTTCATCAATAGATAATGTGTGAGATTTTTGATTACCTGCCCTTTGTGTTGGGTCTCAGCTTAGCCAAGGTGCGTCTCAGTGTTGATTCTGACACTGGACAATGTCTGGGATAGAAGAGGGATTGCAGCCATATCAACTCAAAAGAACATGTCATTTGTGCTGTAGGAACTTTTCAAAAGAAAAAAATTGAGCTGAGATACAGGGAAAAGGCTCCTCCGAGAAGAGGAACTGACTTCTGGTCAGCCTGAGACAACAGAGGGGAAAGGGAACTACTCCCAGCCTGGGAAATGCCCAAGTGTGGGCATGGCAGCATCCTCTTACACAGGAGAGAGGTCATAACCAAGGGTAGATATGTACAACGTGATCAGATTGCAGAGGGCTTTGAACGCCAAGGTGATGTCCGAGTCTGATTGCAACTTGGAAGTCCATTTCGGGAGCAATGCAGGATTTAATCAACAAAGAATAGTTTTGTTTACTGATCTGTTTCCCTGGATTCCATCCTCCTTTAGTAGTGGGTGAAAAAGCCAGTGTAACCGGGAGGGTGAGAGGTGCACAGGGCTTCCCTCTGTAATGACGGAGGACTCTGGCTGGGCGTAACTGGATAAAGTGTTTAAACTGGAAGAGCGTGTAGGATGGCGAAGATTTCATTATCAACTTGTTGACATTCTCTTAAATGTTTCAACATGCCCTGTCATGCCTAGAATCTCCCATGAGCAGCAGATTAATCCCCTTCTGGGACCCTTTACTACATGTTATTTGAGCCTCCCCACTCTTGCTAAGCAAAGGCACCAACAAGAAGGTGGCGCTTGCTGCATCTTCACCCTTTTATCCTTCTTCAGCCTGGCCCAGAGATTTGACCTCACTTTTCTTAACAATAGACAGCCTTCAACACAGGAAATTCTTTTGTGTGTCTGTGTTTTACCAATTCAGTCATTGCTAGAACATGATGGAAGATCCTAGATGCATAGGAAAAAATTCCCTTGTTCTGTGCTTTACAGGCCTCCAAGTAGAAACTCACCTTCCAGGACAGAGGTGCCCCCTCCTCATTGACCATGGCCAACCAGTGTCCTACCCTAATTCATGAGGACAACACAAGAGGGACTTGCCCAGGAGGGTCCTGGAAGGGCTTGGAAGTGGTTATTAATGGAGGACAGAGCAGTGTTCATATAAAAGAGGAACTGAACCTGCTGAGGCTGCTGAAATGGCACAGGCCTGTTAATAGCACCAAAGACACATCATAAATCACTCACAGGGAGACTGAGCTCCTCGCTGACTTAAGGGATGATGCAGGCTGCATGCTAATCACACCCAGGAGGAACTGAGCAGGGCTGAGCTGCTGCTCTTGGCCACTTGCGCCTGTGAGAGCACAGTGACCATGGCAAACGTTTTTTACTTATCCCAAGGCTCTGCTGCAGAACATGGAGTTTGCAGAAGAATTAACTACCTGTATCATCATCAGACTTGGAATTGGAGTCAAACGAGAAGACCCGATGAGTGCTGCAAGTCTCAGTCTCTCGGCAACAGGCAATGGGCAGAGCTGCTGTGAAAACTCTGCCTGCCTCAGACTGGAAAGAGATCCATTTTAGACGCCGTGGGAAAATGACGATGTGGATTCGATGGCAGATGGAGCTTCTCATTTCTCTTGAGATCTCTTGGGTTTTTTTCTTTCCTTTTTCTGTCTTAAGGGCTCCAATGACAACTTAGTCGGTAGTGATTGCTATGTATATATAAGGATCTGAGTTCACTCCCTACATCCCATGTGAAAAAGCCATGCATGGTCATGGGTGCTTGTAATCCTAACACTGGAGGGATGGAGGCAGGCAGATCCCTGAGGTTTATTGGTCACTCAGCCCTAATCAGCAAACTCCAGGCCAATGGGAAACCCTGCCTCCAAAACAAGATGGATGATTCCTGAGGAACAGCAACTGGAGTTCACCGCCAGCCTCCACAGGTATGCACACACATATGCGCACGAGCCTGCATATACACGCACACCTGCACACACACACACACACACACACACACACACACATACATGCGCACACACAAATGGGAGGGAGAGGGAAATTGGGGAAGGGAAAAGGGGCTTTAAAGTGTACTTTAGATTTGTAGAAAAAATAAACTAAGGACACTTTGGGTCAATGTAAATCTAGGACTTTGGAGATGTGGTTTAGTGACCCGTGACTTCTGTCTTGGATTTCCTCTACTGGCTCCTGAAAGCTCTTCCCCAGGCTCCGACTTGTACCTCTACCCAGCAGGATGGCCTTGCTCTCTGGATACGCAGTCACTTGACAAAGGGTTGAGGCATGTAAACTAACCTAGGGAAGCCAGAGTCTGAACTTGAACCTTGAACTTGAAACTTGACATTCTAACCATGTGTCAAAAAACAAAACAAAACAAAACAACCAACCAACCAATCAAACAAATAAACAAAAAAACCAAAGACCAAAGAGATTCCAGAGCCTTGTTGTCCTTTTAGAAGACCTTGTAGGTAATCTCCAATTCTCTGTATAAGACCTCTCATTTCATGGAACCGTCTAATAATGACAATAACCATAATATCAAGTAATCATAGTGGGTGTTTTTGGCATGTCACCATTGATTTTTTTTTTTTTTAAGTGAGAAAATCAAGGGTGTTCAAGATGGTTTTTTCTTATGGCTACTCAGAGGTAAGAGGATGGGTAAGCTGGGGTGAAGGTAGACAGACCTACTTCGGCCCCTCACATCACCCAGGCCCAACCCTCTGCTGCAGTGCTTGGAGAGTTCTGGAATGTCTGCTTGCCCAGCTCTTCCTGAGCTGAGCCCCATCATTCCTAAGGTTGGAGGTTGGGCAGAGCCAGTGTCCTGTCTCAGGGAACCCTAAGCAGGGATCTTATTTGGAAGCTAAAAAACAGCCTCTTAGAGGCAAGACTTAAATGAGATTAATCTAGTGCAACTCCATCGTTTTAGCATCCCCTGTCCAACCCTATCCTTTTCAGGAAAGGTTACTCCTCAGGAAACCTGCCCTTGATGATGGGAATTCTAGTTTCCCAAAGAGATGAAAATGAAATACGGATGGTAGTTGAGCACACTGTGTATATGAAGGTCTGGGCTCAATTGGAGGGCAGCTTGCAGATGGATATGATATCTCTCAGGTGGGAACTCTGTGAGCAACTGAGTAGCAGGAAGAGCAGGCAGAATCAGTACCTGCTTGTGACTTACCTGACGCAGAGGTGGTGGATTCACTTGTCTTGATGAATTTGGGTTGCTATTACAAAACCCCACGTAATGGAGTAACTTCTAGACAATAGAAATTCAGTTCTTAGATTGCTGGAGGCTGGCAAGTCCCTCATCCAGATGCTGACAGATTTGGTGTCTGGGGAGGTCCCACTTACTGGTTCATAGATTGCTGCTTCCTCATGGTGATCTCCTCATGTGGTAGAAGGGGCAGGTGAGACCCCTGGGATCTTTTTATATAAGTGCACTACCTCCATTAAGCGACAGCCACCTTGTCTTAGACACTCCCTAAAGGCCCTGCTTCCAAATGCTGTCATACTGAACGGTGGGATTTAACATGAATTTGGGGTGACAGATTTTCTTTATGGAAATGCGTAATATAGTTTATCTATTTTCATCATGAACCCTGTTAGGAAGTTGGTCTATGTTTCTTCACAGAGGAGGAAAAGGAGCCTCACAGAACTGAGCTGATTTGCCCAGAAAATGAGCTCCTCCTAGGACCCAAGTCTCTGTACTGTTTTTACTCTGTCATGCTCTGGGAAATATCTTTCTGATTCCTGTTTCCCCAAAGGAATCCCTAACACTGGTGTGGGTTTTATTCCCTATCCCAGTTCAGGGGTGACTGTGAACATTCATCAAATGATCCCAGTGAGAAGTCTAGGGAGAATTAGGAAGATATGGTCAATGGATTGTTTCAGGAGGCAAAGAAAGGAGAACTTGGGGATTTCACAGACCAGGGATAATGACCTAGCCCACTGCTTTCTCGGAATGCTGAGAGGATACACTCCCTCTCACCTCAGGCCATTGCTCCTATTCGGATGGCATTCAAGAGTCAGTTACTCCTGTGGATGAACAACTCCCCAGACCAGTAGCCCTGCAAATATAGCTCTGTCTCTACTCTGTGGCCCTTGCAGTCATCATGTGTAGGTGACATGGGCTGGATGACAGACCTGCTGTGCACTCACCTCCTGTGGAACCTCTCAGGAGTTTTGAACAGCACAGAGGGGGATCTTTCCAGATCTAAGGAAATGGTATCTGTTGGACCAAACGGATCAGTGTAGAGTCTTCCCCACCCTTCCTTTCTAAGATTCATCTGAGCCCAAGAGGAAGTAGGAAGCGTGTTGGTTAGGGATGGTGATGACACTCTGGATCAGATGAAGAACTTGTCTGCACTCAGGCATTGGGGACAAGCAGCAGCCTGCCACTGGGGAAAATGGCTTGTCCCGAACTGGGCAGGGGCTTTGTTATAACTCTTACTCATCTTTTGCAAACAAAAACAAAAACTTCCATTCAAGGGAGGGTCATGCTCCTCCTCCTCAAGGGCTTGATTGGGGCCAGGGATCTAGGCAAAAATCAAGGGACAGGAAGAAAGTCATGTCCCCGAGACACCCTTTCTAGTCCCCAGTGTGTAGGGAGTGAGATAGTCCCTGCTGCCCTGGGTCTCTGGGTCTAACCCTGGGAAAACATAGACATGCCCCACCATCATAGCAGTGAGGAATACCCAGGGCTGGGCTTTGATTCCTCAAAGCATCTAAAATGGGGAGAGCCATAGACAGTAGCTGCGTTCTCTTCCTAGTCCTTTGTCTGAACCTTACTTTCTTCCTCTAATATAGAAATATTCAGCTTTATTCCAGGCTATTTGGAGGAGCTACTGGGCCCTGGAAGTATATCCACAATTCATCTAGAATTGCAAAGGACCAGGCTGGATGCTGTTTGCTTGGCTGCGTACCTTTTGTCTAAACCCTTACCGCCCATGTGCTGCAGTGCCTATTGCTCTTATTTCGTCCCAGTTTTCTGTTCTTTTCTAAAGAAGAAAGCCTTCCCTGCCTCAGCTCTCCATTATGAAGGCCAATTTGTCCCCCCGCCCTGGCTTAGTTTATCATGTATAGCTCATAGGACTGTCCTCTGGCTTCTACTGTGATCTAGAGCTTCCTGACTCATGAGGTCAAACTGCAAGGCATTGATGCTGCACAATCCTGGTACTTTTAGTGACCTCATGATCTATAGACAGGAGCAAAAACATTGGCTGGGCATGATCACATTCAGGCCTTTGACCTGTCCACCTGCATTCCCCATGGCTGTCACTCAACATAGAAAGGTCTGCTATGTCCACTCCAGGCTTTGGAGGTACCCTTGCCTGCAACAAAACAAACACACACACACACATACACACAAACAAACAAGCAAACAAACAAACAAGCAAACAAGAGAATATAAAATATGAATACAGCATAAGACCCAAGGCCCTGCAGAAGACAGCTTAACTAGGAGAGCAAAGTTTCAGTGTCCTCAGGCTGGCTCTGTTCACTGAATGATGGACATGCAGGTAGGTCTCCTACATGGGCTGCCTTCCCAGCCCTCCCTATTCCATAGCACAAAGGCTATTTCCAGGGCATTTCATTGAATTCGGAGGGAGATGGGGAGAAGGTAGCAAGGTAAAAAGGAAATAGAGGGTTAGGGGATAGCTGTTTTCTGTACAAGCATGAAGGCCTGAGTCCGAATTCCAAGCACCTGCATAAAAGCTGGGCATACCGACACACACCTGTAACCCCAGCACTGTAAAGTGGAGACAGGAGGATCCAAAGGGCTCATTATCCAAGTCAGTCTAGCTAAGAAGTGAGATCTAGATTCCTTCAAAGACCCTCTCTCAAAAATAGCAAGATGGGGAGTGACAGGGGAGGGTAGCTGAGGTCAGCCTGTGGCCTCCACATGTGCATGAACACACCAGCACACACACCCCACATCTTACACACACACACGCATACATACACCACAAACCATACACACCACATGCATATAGTGCTCATATACACCATATCTCATGTATACACACACCACATGCACATACATACACCACAAACCACACACACATACAAACCGCATTTACACATATACATTCCACACACCACATATGCACAGATACACCGTGCAACACACATCACACACAGACATACTACGCAACACATACAACATATACCATACATACAAGTACTACACCACACAACACACAACATCCCAGCCCACAAATACACACACCACACACACCACACATCACACAGACACAGCACGCAACACATTCCACACATACCACACCATACCACACACATACACCACACACACACATCACAGGAAGTAGAATAGCGACAGAATCCTAACCAAACATCCTCTCTGCCCGTTCAGCATAGGACCTTCTCTCTCTGCCCCCAGAGCATGCTGTGTCTTTATCAAAGCTTATACATTCCACCCTCTTTTTGGCAAGCCTCCCATCCCCACTCCTGCCCTGCAGCCCCTTCCCCTGCCCACCCTCCTGCTTTCCTTACTGCCTCCAAAATCAATTTTCAGCAAGAGCAGCAGGTTCTGAGCCATCTGGGGCTGCTGGCAGCCTCGCCAGGCTGTAAGCAGCTCAGTCTGTTTCCCGTAAACCAGCCCCTGAGTTTCTCTGCCATCCGCAGCCTGGTCTCTCCCTTCTTTCCCCCCTGTGAGAAGGAGGAGGAAGGGTTGGTTCCGGACCAGAGGGGTCTTCTCCTGAGGAGTCACCCAAGCCCGCAGTGAGTCCCTGGGTGGGGTGGAAAGGTCCGGCCTTGCTGGCCCCAGGCAGCCAGACAGCAGTCACAGGCCACTTCCCCACCTGTGGGGAGGGACGGATGCGTTAATTGGCAGGCAGAGCACCACGTAGGGGAAGCTGGAGCTGTGCCACATTCACAGAGATGCACTTTTTCTTACCTCTGCCACAGACTCCATCTTGGTGACAGTACCATTGCATGCCCAATGCCATTTTCTTTCTTTCTGAAGGGAAGGAGGGGGAGACGAGAGCCCTCCTTGCTTTCCTTATGTTTTAGGGAAGGTCTCTGGGAAGGAATAGTCTACAGAAGACTGAGTTCAGCTAGAAAATGGCTAGTGGATATTTGCTTTGGATGTGAGGACAACCAGCCCAGGATTCTTTGTTAAGCTGAGGGGCCGGTCTACTCCTCACTGACGTACTCAATACTCTTGCATGTGTTTTCAATCATCACCTACTTCTCTAAATACTTCCTAGTCTTGTTCAAGAAAGTGTTTTAGATAATGTCATCTGCATGAAGACCTACCACAATATCTCTTCATCTTCTTCACCTAGTTCTCTCCCTCCCTACTGTCCCCTCATTCACAGTAGCCTTGAACTTAGTCTAAGGACACCTGCTCTTTCAGGTCATCAGTTGACACAGAGATTATACCCAGATTAATATGACCCCAGGAAAACAGAAAGAAAGGGACATTAGGAACATGGTATTTCTTTCTAGAACTTTCTCTGAGTGATTAGCTGAGCCAAGACATCATCCACATTATTACTTATCTAATATATATACTGCTCTTTTTTTGACAGGGTCTCCCATAGCCCCAACGCAACTGGAAATCACTACTGGCCTCAACCTCACAGAGATCTGCCTGCCACTGCCTCTGGAGTCCTGGGATCAAAGGTGTGTCCCACCTGAGAGTATCATGAATGAACACTAGGGGCAAGATACTGTGGGCTGAATATGACTCTGCTGCAACCTCTATGATCTTGGATAATTTGTACCCACTTTGAGCCAAGGTAGCCTCCCCTATAAAATAAACAGTTGGCATCAATCATATTGTGTTGGGTCCCATAGCATCAAGCAGAATGCCAACTTCAACATGGGAACCTGATACATTTGTGGAAAATGATTCTCCTTAGTTCATACTCTAGGATGATAATGATGCTCATCACAGTGCCCTTTGCAAAGTAGATGTTCAGTGAAGGTGGAATTCTGTAAGTTCTTACAAGATTAAGAAAAGCAGTGGGGGGCTGGAGAGTTGGCTCAGTGGTTAAGAGCACTGGCTGCTCTTGCAGAAGACCTGGGTTTGGATCCCAGCACCCACATGGTGGCTAACAACCATCTGTAATTCTAATTCCAGGGGATCCGACACCCTCTTCTGACCTCTACAGGCATTGCATGACACAGGTGCGCTCACATACATGCAGGCAATACACTCATATACTTAGAATAAAAATAATAAATAAAATATATTTTTAAATGGAAAGCAGTTTATCAGTTGTATCAGATTCTTTGGGTGGTACAGGGTGATAGTCTCCAAGAACAGGGTATACAGGTAACCCCTACATGGAGGGCTGTACATGGGTGGAACCTTCATAAGATGAACTATAGGAGGGTGATGATGAGGCAGCTGTAGAAGGACCAAGACTAACTCTCCCTTCCACACATCCTTGCTGTCTGTTTTCCAACCTCATGTAAGTTAACAGATGCTCACTGAGCAAAATATGGAAACCACAACATGACCCTGGGTATTGGGACATTCATAATGTGGTGTGGGATGGAAATTCCTTTCTATGGCCATAGTGGTCTCTCTCAAAGCAGTTCTGCAGGGGGATAGCTGAGTGACCTCAAGATGCCCCCTCAGCTTGCCAGCACAGGCCTGACATTCTCCTGGTGCAAGGTGGGTTGGTGTGAGGAATCTAATACTAGTTGCAGTCAAATTCCTAGAGTGACTGAGGCAACATTCATAGACTTCAATCCACTGAAGCTTGGCAGTCATTTGAGAAAGTCTTCAGAGGAGGCGTCAATGAAAGCTAATGGATTCACTCACTCCCCAACATGCCTCATCCTAGAACCCCATGGGGACTAGAGTATGCTGTGCCCAACCTATGAAGGGATACCGATCAAGCTTCTATTCTGTCTCCCCTTTTCTCACAGATCAGTGCCATATCTGTGCCTCTACATATGATAAAGATGATTTTCCATTGTTTGATGCTGACCAACACAGCACTGAGGGGTTGAACAGTAGAAGAGAAACAGGTCAACATGAAGAGCTGTCAGGGGAGAATTTACTACTGTTGTTTTGATAAATAGGCTTGGTGTCACACTGTCTTCTGAGTATTTATGCTTATACCCATAGATTACTGCTGCTCTCAGGCTTCACCCACCCAAAAAGCTTCTTTTTGTAGTGGGTAATGGTTAATGCAGAGACTCACAACTTATCAAAAGTACCCAGAATCACTGTTAAACTCTAAATGGGACATCTGTATCACCCCCTCTGAAGTCTAAGGAACATCACAGAAGAAGAAGAGGAGGAGGAGCAGGAGGAGGAGCAGGAGGAGGAGGAGGAGGAGGAGGAAGAGGAGGAGGAGGAGCAGGAGGAGGAGGGGGAGGAGAAAAAAATGTAAGAGCCAGAGGTTGGGGAAGAATGCTGCAAAATAGTGTCTTCTGGGTGTGACACAGTGATTGGACTCGTGAACTCACTGCAGCTTTATCAAGACTGGACCCATTAACATTTCATCATGCACAGGGAGGGACTCACGAGGCTCCATCACTCACTGAAGGAGTTTGGGCAGTTAATGGTTGCTGGGAGAGGAGGTGTCATTTCTTTAGTGGTATATCTACTAAGCTGTACAGGTTCCAGTAAAACCCTGTACTTCTGCTCATGCAGACAATCCTTAATTAAGCTCAGTGTATCAAAACAAAACAAAACAAGACATCAAAGTATGGGGGACTAGGAAAGAAGGGTTTCAGTGAGAGGAGATGAGAGAGAATAATGGCCGAAAATGAACAAAATTCATTATATATGTATGTATTTCATACAGAACATCCCAAACAATCTTATTCATCTTTATATCCGCATCCAAAATGGCACCCTCCCATAGCCTCCTCCACCCCCCCACTACAGCCCATATACTCTGTCATCCCTGTTACTATCCACTGCGTTATCAGTGCTCCCAGCCGTTCCCCAAGTGCTAGTCCATCCGCTGAATCTAGTCAGCCTATCTAGAGTTCTTTGTTTTAGGAAGATCGGCTCTTCCTCATCTAGCAGCAATCAGTTGCCGACATTCCTTTAGATAAGATTGGGGTCGGCTGTTCATAAGATTGGGGTCGGCTGTTCATACGTATGATATTTTTAAAGAACAGTTTTTTTGTTTGTTTGTTTGTTTTGTTTTGTTTTGTTTTATTTTTAAGTGATGGGCTGTGGAGAGCAGAGAGTGAAAAAGAAGAAAATTAAAAGTTCTTAGAGCTTCATCCTTTCAGAGCCCTTGGACATAAAGAATGATGCTTGCTCTTCACAGATTTTTCTCTGTGCAATAGACAAACTGCTGTCATCCATGTTTAACAGACATGGGACCTGGGAAAGAAACAGGTTGCATGATTAACCTGAGGCTAGATCACTAGTCAGTGGAGAAGCAAGGGTGAGGCTAAACCGTCTTTCTGTTTTTATACCTTCATGATTTTTGTCATGTAACGTTGCTCTCTATACTACTTTTTATTATGCACATAATACTATTTTTACATATGACATCTTATGTGCAATCAATTTTATATCACAAATTATATATTTAATTGGTTCCCTTTAATGAATTCTCCTAGGCCCTAGGAATGATATTTCTAATTCTCTATTCTATTTGGACCATGTTTATTTCTTCACTTGATACAGCATCAAAATGATGATGACCAACCAGCATTTCTGAATGTCCACATGCATTTTAATTAATACAGTCCTCCCATGAGAGAGGGCCTGTGGGGCTTCTAATGTTAAACAACCCATTCAAGGTCATATAGAAGGTACTTGGAAGAACCAGAGCTCACAAATCCTGCTCTATCTGAGTCCTGAATGCTACACTGCATGGCCACTGAACCTTGACTGACCAGTACTGCCATAGCATCTGCTGTCATTGGGGAGTTGAAAGCCCCATTCTCATAAGACTGTGGAATCCCCTTATATTGCATTTACCATTTTCCAAGCCTGGTCCCACATTGGATGATAGGTCCAGAGTCCTCCTTTACTATGGATTGAACTGCAGACTAGGTGGCTTCAGTGAAAGTGTCCAGACTATACAGGCATGGCAACTCAGTTCTCTGGTTTCAGCAGGCAGAATATTAGCACAGGAGAGAAGTTCCTTATCACTATTCATTTCGCTTAGGACAATATGGGGCTGTTGTATGTCCAAATCTCCATCATCAGTCTAGGGTTTCCCCTGTGTACAGTCTGATGCTATGCCTCCATCCAAGTGGGCAATCCAAGGGAACCATGAACAACGCACTAGCAGCAGAGCAAATGGCTGTCCCGCCTTGATAGGCAGATTCCCAGCGCACCAGAATGAATGCCCTGTGAAGGCAGAAAGGACTTGGGCATGACTGTTTCTCCTTCCCAGGGATGCTGAGGGAGAAGACACAGGCTCTCTCAACAGCCATTAATTTCAACATCTAATTCATCTCTAGAAGAAATATTTCACTAGGAAGTATTTACTTAAGAAAAGAATAAGAAAGTCCCTTCAAGAAGCTATTTTCTGTGAAGATGGTTGCAGACTCCATGAAAAATACTTCCACTGTCATCATCTTTTTCCTACGTTCTTCTTCACTGTAACCCTTTGACTCTTGTGTATGCCCCAAAGGCCAATGTGGTAAAGGCTTGCCCCCAGTGCAATGCTCTTGGGAGCTGGTGGAACCTATAAGAAGTGAGGCCCAGTGGGAGGTCTTTGGATCACTGGGAAAGTGGCTTTGAAGGGGATAATGGGAATCAATGAGACTCCTCCTCTTTCCTTCTCTTTCTAATCATAGGGAGAACAATTTTGCTCTACCACGTGCATCTACCATGGAACATTTCAGCTTTAGCACTTTGTTATAGTAATGAAAAGCTGACTACCACACCCTTCTACTCACACTGAAAAATAAGGAAGACTATCACACGAGATGAACCAACACTCCTGACCACAATGGGGACTGAGAAAGCTATCACTGAGAAAGGGTTTGGACTCAAATCAAACTATGGATTATACTTCTGAACCTTGAGCAAGGAGGCCAGGATTCCCAACAAAGGGTAACACATTTCAGTCTTGGAGAGAGAGCCTAGTGTTTATAGATCAACTTTAGGTGTTTAAAGTAACTTGTATGTTAGCCTCATTTCCCTGATTTCAGAGTGAGTTCTTTAAGATCAGAGGCATCTCTAACTCCTTTTCTCTGACGCATCTCACCAGCACACTGAAGATAAACATTTAGATTCAGTTCTACACAGAGGCCACAGGATAATGACCTTGGTATGGCATTGGGGAAACCCCTTAAGCCCATTTCTACCCTCTGAATCTTTGTTATCGCTTTGTGAGACGCACATCTCTCTTGAAGTTCCTTCTCCTTTTGGGTCCTTTTCTTCTCTAGAGAAAGGACAATATGGCCAAAGAAAACGAGCTCTGGACTAGGACTACACTGAGGCATTTGATTGGTTTGTTTGTTTCATTGGTTGATTAGTTAGTCTGTGAGACTAGGCTGACCTGAAGTTCGCTGTTTACAGGCTGGTCTCAAACCTGTGACAATCCAGTCACCTCACACTCTCAAGTGCTACGATTATAAACATGAGGCATCATGCCCAGCTCCAGACATTTGAATCAGTATAGCATTACTCACGCATGTGTCTTATTGTGCCTCAGTTTCTTCACCCGTAAATGGAAATAATGATACCTACCTTTCATATTTCAGAAGGATTTGAGAAGTGTGATTCAAATAGTGAATATGATAGAAACTTTTGGAAGTCATAGAGCGAAACTCATAGAACAGTAGCCATCCACAGTAAGAGGAGTGTGTCCAACAGAGTTTGTATGCGGAGGATCCCACAAAGTTAAAGAACTGCACTGAACAGATAAAAAAGGTAGCAGTTTCAGATGGTATGACGTGGGAATGGGCAAGAAACATTCTTCATGTAAACAATGCAAGCTTTAGACTTCTTGGCTGCTAATTACATGAAGAGACCAAGACACTTGTAAACCCATCTGCTGCATCAGAGATGATTCCATACGGTGGAAATCGGATTCTAGCTCTTAGAGAGTGGGTTAAGTCGATGCAAGAGTACTAGGAATGAAGAGGGAGCCACACTGGAAGCATTCTTCGCCAGTTCTGAAGCGCTTCTGTGTACATTATCCCACTGATTCTTCCTACCTGGGTCAAGTGGGTATTAGGTTCATATTCTTCGAATGAACAAAATGAGGAGCATAAGCAATTTCTTCAAAATTATGCAATTAATAAACAGTTACACCAAAGTACAATTGTTCTGGTCTCAAATTCTTTTATTCATCCCAGGTTAGAAGAAATCCTATGTTGTGCATTTCATGGGATCTATTGGAGGGAAAAAATCAGCCCTGTTAGCTTAATGGCTGTTTTAGTTTGTTTCTTCATTGCTGTGATAAAACACTCTGACCACTACCAACTTGGGGAGGAAAGGGTTTATTTATCTTACATCTCCCAGGTCACAGTTCATCAGGGAGCCCAAGGTAGGAACTCAGGGCAGGAACCTGGAGGCAGGAGCTAGAACACAGGCCATGGAGGAACACTGCTTACTGG
>NW_008360324.1:3673845-3680598 GCF_000622305.1 Nannospalax galili | reverse complement strand
CTCAACCCAGGTGTGTCAAGTTGACACTAAAGCTATCCAGCACAATGGCAAAGATGCAATTTAAGGTTTCTGTTGCATCTACCAGTAAGCTTTATTGTCTGTATACCAACATTAAAGACACTTTAAATGTTCAAGGCCACTGTCCCAATACTTTGCAACATAAATTAAAAGATGCCTGAATTAGTGCGTGAATAAAATCCTGGGCATTATTTGCCTTTGTTCCTAGAGTGGTAGTACCTAAGACCAACCGGATAGGGGATATGCATATGATCTGACTTGCATCTGGGATTTCTAGAGGAATTTGAGTCTTCTGAGTGTATGCTATGTGTGTTCCTAGGTGTGGATATTGACCCACAGCAGACCTAGTGCTTAGATGTCTAAACAGAGCATTGTCTGCCAAGATTATGCTTCTCTACTGTGGATGCATTTGAAGACAGGCCTCACCCAAGCCACAGGAAGGCTCTCTGTACTCTAGGAAACATGGAGAAATAAGTTAGCACTCAGATGAATGTCAAAACCAGGTCAGAAGTCCAATCCCAGCCTCAGGCCTCTACTACCCCTCATCTCACCTCACTCCCAGAGTTCTCAGGAGCTGCTCTGTGGTGGTGTTTTGGGTTTGTCCCTTTGAAGGAGAGGAATGGTGTACGATTCTCCAATGGTGTGCTTGTATCTATTTCTCCTTAGATTTAGGGAATCCAGTTAGGACTGAGATGGATTTAGGCAAAAATCTCTTTTAAAATGCCAGCATTGTTTATCAACTATTTAGTAGAGCATGCAGCTAATCATTGCTATGTTTCTGGGATGTTCACCCCCAGTTGATGAGTTTCTATCCTTGGCAGATATCTGGGGAATCACTTATACTCTTTGCCCTGGATCCCAAATCTTTGATGCCCATATATCTGGAGTATGGCGGCATGCCTACTTGTCCACTGAGTGATAAATGAGAGTATTCTGAGTAATCAAATATTGAGGCACTGTTTTGATCAGTCATTTATATTAGTGGGAGAGATCAGGTATAACCTTCAAGAAAAAGTCCTTTGGAGAACCAATATAGGTATGGTCAATCCACAAGGTGTATGTGCTTTAACATTTTCATCTCAAGGCTAGACACAATGTGTAAGGCACCAAAAGGCATATAAAGACATAGCCTTTGTCCTGAGGCATTTGTAATAAAGCTATGAAGGTAACTTCTCACATGGTGTCTGCAAGTTATAGCACTAATTATGTTTCCTTTATTTCATATCAATCCAGAACTTGTCTATTGTCTGTCAAATTGTCTTGTAGGGTTATTTACTTAGTCCGCTAGTACTTCAATTATGCCCACCTTGTGGCATGCTCCCTAGTTTGGTAATAGATGAGCCTGAGTGGCTCTCACCCTCCAGTGGGTGAAGAATCCCACCCCCTGCGTGCATGGCAAAGAACATGGCTGAAGGTTAGATCCAAAAGCCTGGGTTATCAGTTTCTGCTTCTGAAAGGAACACCTGGCTGCTTGGAGGTATCAGGTGATCGGTGATCCAGGAGGAAAATTGCAGAATGGAAAGGATTGGTTTCAGGGAACAATGGACACAGAAGATCAAAGAGTCTGGGAGGCACCAGCAACCCTGAGAGCAAGCCAACCTCTGTGACATACACCTGGTGTCATTTTCTGGTAGAGATCCCTGATTAGCAGA
The DNA here is from genome assembly GCF_000622305.1 of Nannospalax galili. Lineage (NCBI taxonomy): Eukaryota > Metazoa > Chordata > Mammalia > Rodentia > Spalacidae > Nannospalax > Nannospalax galili. The sequence continues at coordinate 3,678,928 of NW_008360324.1, read as the reverse complement.
GGGAGCCACAAAACAGTATGTAGCGTACATAGGTGCTGTATCTTCCTGTGCAAACTCCTGACCCAGAAGCTTGCAAGCCATCATTTGAAAGGTATGCAGCAGACTCTTTTTTGCACATGGACAAACTGACTGAGCTCTGAGATGTGGTGGTTACTATTAATTTTTCAGATAACTCAAATCCTTCCTTCCCCCCTCCCTTTGTGTTTGGTTTTTGGTTTTTGGGTTTTTTTTTTTGTTGTTGTTGTTGTTTTCCTGTTCTTTAGAGGTATGCCCGATCAAGTTTCAAGAAAGTCCAATCAACTCTTGATTCCCCACTTTGGATAGTAGCCTGGAGAACTTTCATCCTAGACTGCACTATACTCAATCCAGTGGCCTATATATTTGTAGGGCAACTACTCAGCAAAGGGACAGCCATGCACCGTGAAAGAAATCACCATGAATTATGCATGATGCTGACTCGCAGGGACCTGATTCTCTGGAAGTGAAACACAAAGAATTTTGCAGTGGGGAATACAAGGTAACGTGTTACATGCAGTTGGGAGGTTCAAAAGGCTGTGCTGTTTCAGACTGAGGGAGGCTGTAGAGGATCACTGAAAAGTAGATCTGGGAAGCTGTCAGGTGGAAATGAAAATCTCAATAGGTCCTGAACAATTTGTAGCATTTCCCCAAGTGGGCATGGTAGCCTTTCAGGAGGTGGTGGAGAGGCAGAAGATATACCTCCCATGGGGATTTCAGCTAAAATATGGGAGGAGGAACAGAGAAGAGAGAGGGCAGGATCGGGAGGTTACGGTGGGTACAGGTGGAGGCTCTGAATGGCATGTTGCAGCTCTGCTATAAAGGGAGTTGAAGAGGCTTCTGATCAGGGAAAATGTTGGATTTGGGGAGAATACTCTGGGAGAAATAAATAAGTTAAACCAGAGAGGAACAAATTGAAGACCACTGCAGTGTCCTGAAGACAGGATTCATGAGCCTTTGCATCAGTATGGTGGCTATCCATTGAGGAAGGAGATGGTGTTGATAGGTGGTGTGGCAGAGAGTCCTTGCAGAACAATCCCTGGGCTTAATGATTCCTGGGCCAGTGCTTTGAAGAACAAAATGGAACAGGCTGGGCAGTACTATTCTGTTGCTGATTTTCTGCTTCAATGACCGGGATGACAAAAACCTAAGCACTGGAATCCCCACAGAGTCATCTGGTTCCTGAAGCTGGGTGTCTTGCCAGGCTGCAATCATAGGAGTCCTTTTTTCTAAAGCACTGAATATGCATCAGACTGAAAGATAGGAAAGGAGCTAGAAATTTGACTTCAGAGACGAGAGCTTGAGGTAGAGATGAAAGAAAGGTAGGCAGAGACAAACAGAAAAGAGTTGCCAGAAGAAAAAAAAATGGTTCCACTGGTTAAAATAGATAGGCCCTTTAAGCTTGTGTTCTGGGTCATGAAGGACTATGGACACAATCCATCACTGCCAAGTCAACTTTCTCTGTTGGATACTTTTCCAATGATGGACACACATGACAAGACTGCTACATGGAGAGTTTCCATATTGAATCAAAGTGTGCATGTGCATTGCATGCGTGTATGACAACTTGAAATTATTTCCGAAGTTAAATGTCATTTAGTTCACCATTGCTGATTTCACAGAATTCTTGAGGATCTGCTGGGGCCCAGCAAAGGTTCCCTGCTTCCACTCCACATACGAAATTATACAGCTCCAGCTCTGAGGTAGTGATATAAGTGCCTGCCCATCTCGACCACTCATTCACTGTAGCTTCTCCTTCACCCTACAGGTCAAAGTTGTCTGAAGATACATAACTAGATGAAAAATAAAAAAAGACTCATTTAGTGTAATGGGTTTCTTTTTCTTTTGACTGAGTATACATCTCAGTGCTTAGTACCAATGCTTTAAGGGACTTGTGTCATTGAGAAAAAACAATGCTTGGGCTGAGAAAGCTCACTGGGTAAAGTGCTCGATGACCGGAGTTCAGATTCCCAGAACCCATATAGACTTGGAAGTGGTAACATGAGTCTGCAATCCCAGGACTCCTAAGGTGGAATGGAAGGCAGAGAGAGAAGAATCCCTGAGAGCTTGTGGGTCAAACTGACATACACAGGGGCAACAAGGAGAGATCCTGTCTCAAAGAGGAAGACGAGGACCTGTGCTTGAGGTTGTTCCTCTCTATCTCCCCCTTTTTGTCTCTCAAAAGAAAGAAGAAAAACAATGCTCACCACCCATCTGACAAAGCCAAACATGCCAATGGTTTCACACATGTAAAATAATTTATTGCTCCCTTATGGCAAAACCTATTATCTAGTCTGTCAGGCATCTTCTCCATCATTTACCTAAGGTGGCACCTGAGGTCATGTTGGCTGAGGAAGGAAGGTCTGAGGATTCTGCAGGGTATTTCTAAGGGGTAAGCCTCAAGTGGTTTCAACCACTGCCTGCATTTTGTTACTCAGAAGTGGGTAAGTTGAGGCTGCAGCCTAATTAATGCAGGAGATGCTGGTTAATATGAAAGATTCCATGAATTCTTAGAGATACAGACCTTTTGCTTAAGTGCTTCCCAGTGGCTGGAGGACACTCAAATGACCTCTGTGTGGTTCTCTCTGGCATCAGCCCCCGCCCCCGTGACCTTTGGATTTCTAGCACTTGTTTCCCACTGCGTTCAGTCAGGAAAGTAATGGTGACTATGTTGTTAAAACCCTTGATGAAAGGAAGATGTTTGCAAATCCTGGACAAGGAGGAAGCTGAGTTTCTTCATCATTGGGTCTGTGCTCTTGACTTTGGTGCTGGGGGAGGGGAGCAGAGAGAGGCAGGACCCTGGGAGGTGTGGAATGCAGGGGCAGCTGAGCCATTGCCTCATTGTGTCCCAGATTCCACACTGCCTCCCTAGCTTCCAGAACGCCTGTGTGACCTCACTGGATTCCAGGCTCTATATTTGTTCACCATCAGTGTCTATTACTGTAAATAATTGAAAGGAATATAATAGGGTGAGAATTATTGTGGCCTTCCCCCCTTTTTGCTTTTCATAAAATCTTTTTATATCAGAAGGGTCTGGCCCTAGCCACTCCCAGCTCTATAATTAGTTCTGAGAGTTGTGAGGACCAAGCTTTAGCTAATGACATCTCATGATTCAATTTTTGGGGGTCCCTCAGGCCTTTTAATCTTTCTTGGAGCAAAGGTTTGGGATTCCAGGTGACTGGGTAATTTGAACTTATAATGTGTTGGTCTGTCAGTGGGGGTCCCAAACTTTACAAATGAGCAAGTGAGCTCCTAAGGCTGGTGTGCCAATTAGGAGGGTCCTTCTCAGCCTCTTAGCTCCCAAGCAGAAGAGCACAGCTGGGGACTCATTAGTCACAACTGGCAGACTTCTGTTACTGTCCCCAAACCGGTTTTGCCCTGGCCATCATTTTGCCACCTATATATCTGAAAGCAGAAACATCTCAGCCTAAGGACTAGTAGTTTCTGAGGTACTACAGACAGCAGGAACGCTTGAAGCCCCCCTCATGCTTTGGGACACAAGTACATGTTGGGACACATGGTAGATGATATCATCTGACAAAAAGCTCCTTGGGGGTCTGATAAAGAGTCTTGTCCTTAGAAACTAAGACCTGAAACATTAAGTGACCTGAAGGTCTGCTCTTTCCTGCTCTTCTCCATGCTCTAGCCTTCTCTGCCTCTGAAATTTATTTAGAGCCCCTTGGCCTCTTGGTTTCTAGATTACCTTCACCTGACTTTGACCAAATGTGTGACAGAAACAACTTAAGGGGAGAGGTCTGTGTGGGGTCATAGTTTCAAGGGGTGCAGAGTATCATGGCGGAGGTAGGGAAGGAGGGCATGGTGGAGTGGCTCCATAATAGTGGAAATATTTTGAGCTTCTCACATGATGAGTGGACCAGGAAGCAGACTAGAATCAATAGCAGGTATAATTTTCAAAGATCCACCCTTAGTAAAGGACTTCTGTCAGGTAGGCCACACTTTCAAAAAGTTCCGCAGTCTGCCTAAACAACACCAACTATCTGAGACCTGTTTAAACACAGGAGCCTGTGGGGGTCATTTTAGAGTCAAACCATGGCAGCCACCAACCTAGTCCCTGTCCCTACACAGTGCCCTTACCTCCTTGTCTAAGGACTTTGCTTCTAAGACCTGGAGGAAACTTTGCCTCTAAGACTAGAGGAAAATGCAATAATTTTTATTCTTTGAAGTCTTGATGAATTTGTCCCTTCAAGACTTAGACTGGCCCCTCTTTCCCCATGTGGTTACAGCCTTCTACTTAGCTTAATGACAGAAGTAATCAGATGGCATTTTCTCAATATATCTAACTGTCTTTCTCCACCAAGCTCTGAGGTTGAGGACATGAACTCAGCCATTCTAGCTTCATCTTAGCATTATAGAACTTAGACGATCCAGGCACATAGCAATAATACAAGTGTTAAGAGCGCATTAAAAATGCTTATTCTTTAAAAACAAAGATGGCTTTAAGACAGAGAAAGACGCGTGGGAAACTTTGGTAAAACAAACAGGGGGATACTAATTAAATATGATTTTGAGACTTCAACCTCAATTTTCCCTTATCTCTAGTAAGCGCAGTGAAGGCTAGTAATTTCAGTCCCCTCTGCTGCCTTCCCTTATTTCATCTGCTGCCTAAGCTGAATCAGAAGGTGGGGTAAGTGCCTCATTACAAGGGTGTTAGCAGAGCTGCTGTAAAATAATACCATCTCTGTGGCTGAGAAGTCTTGCGGGCTGGCCTGGGGTAAGCCACATTGCACCTTGTTCTGAAGCTATTGTGCTTGATATTAATAGCCCAGAGGCAGTATTGTTTGTGTGGGCAAGTGCTGCTTTTTCTGAGCTGTGTAAGCCCCCATCTCCCAGAAACAAAAGGCTCCACAAATAACCTCAGCATGCTCTGAATTCCTCTGGGCAGGGAGCCTGGGGATAATTAATAGGGCAAAAAGGATGGGGCCCTGGACAAAGCACCCTGCCCCCATAGATCACAGCAGCTCCAAGCTTAAGATAAGGATTTCAGACTTGGTTCTAAAAGAAGTCAGACTTGGGTCTAAAAGAAGTCAGCTGAGCCCTTCAAAGTAAA
>NW_008360324.1:3657309-3673694 GCF_000622305.1 Nannospalax galili | reverse complement strand
GTTTTTTTTTTTTTTTTTTTTAACTGTGTTAAAGTTGTATTTTTTTTCCCATGGTGTTTTGATGATTAGATAAAATCTTGAGAAAAACCTTTAATCAGTTGCAAAACAGTATATCAACACAAGTTGAAGTGATGGTAGTGGTCCTTGTGGTATCATGGCTTCTTAGGAAAGCACAGCTTCCCACATGACAGTGGGTGGTCTCTGTGGTGACCACCTTTGGAAATCAGCAAAGAACAAGGACTGTGCATAAGACTTGACCTCAGCATCTTCTCACCCGCTCTCCAGGACAAATGTCAGTTTCATTGAAGTGCCCCAGTCACACCTGAAAGATTCTCTCTCTCCTGGAGATCTTCTCTTTCAACCCCCTTCCTTCAGCCATTTATGACTAGAAGCTTTTTCTTTATCCAAGAACCAGTTCGAAAGCAAGCTTTAGGACATGCTTTAGTTAAATGGGTCATTCTGTTCTCTGTGACATTTTTCTCTGTGCCAACTAACATGTGACATTTACTTTCCTTTGTAGCAGTGCAACCTTGTGTATGAGATTTCAGTTTCCACATCTATGAAACATCTAAGTTATACTGATACCTACAGCAGTGAAGATGAGCTGGCCTATGATCAGAGCTCCGTGTCACTGGCTTGTCACGGAGAGATACAAGGAATTTCTTAGATCTGATGCTGCTTCTGCAGTGGAATCATTCGGAGTAACATAGGTCCCCTGACTACTCCACTTGTACGAACCAAAACACAGAAACAGAAATGGGAACTAATGGGTTCTGGGGCACCCTCCCCCTCCCTGTAACTAGGATCTCCCACTCAGCTCCTCTCTCACAATAACAGGGACTCACTGATGGACCCTTTTGCTTTGATGCAGTTCTGTTGACTACATTTGGCTCCAGAGCAGAATCCATAGCTCAACTCAACATCACAGGCAGGAAGAGTCACCAGGTCCATGGGCATTGTATTAATTTCCTGGCTCTGCCACAACACACAGATACAAGTCAGGTAGCTAAAACAATAGAAATCCATTCACTCAGCTCTGGAGGCTGGAGCTCCCAGGTCAACTGTTCCAGGACTCTCTCCTTCCTTCTGGCCCTCTTGGCTTTTGGTGACTGAGCACAGTCTCAGAGTACAATTCTTCCTTCCCTTTTTATAGGACACTGAGTTTATTGAACTAAGTCTTATCCTAATGACCTCATTTTAAGTAGGTCACCTTTGCAAACACTGTATTAATCAGCAGTGTCGCATTCCACGTTCCCTAAGGGCTTTGCATCCTGGCACATGTTTTTTTCTCTTTATTAATTTATATTAACTATGCATAATAATGGGTTTCATCATGACATTTTCATACTTATATGTATTTCTATTATATTGCCCCCCGTTTACCCTTTCTTGCCCCCACCAGTGATCCCCTTCCTCTTACTTCTTTTGCTACTTGTACTGAATGCCCCCATTCAGGACACTACTTTTATGCTTGGTTTTAGGTTTTGGTTTTGGTGACCTATTGTGTTTTGTTAGTATTTTTTACAGGATCCTGGGAGAAGGATTATCTTCAGGAGCATGGGCTCCTTGTCACTGAAGAAATGCCTTTAACTCCCCTAGTAACTACTAACTGTTACTCAAATATTCTTTGGGGTTGGGGAGAAAATTTAATTCATATCAGACGTGTTTTCCCCATATCTGGAGAGCTGCAGGAGACCATCTCTCTTGTCCTATAGGCAAATGACATCAAACACCAAGAACATAAAAACAGAAAAATGTGTGAAGTATCAGGTCTTCAGGCTGGATTTCCCAAATAGACAGATGGCACATTCACACATACATTCATCTGTGGCTTTGCTGTGGGGTCCATACCCATGCCTGAGCCCCTGGGATGGTGAGCAGATTCGGGTTTCTTCACTCCATCCCTCTGCTAGTGATTTCCCACTGGGATTTCAATACATGTTACACAGACTCACCAGGTAACTTCCTGCTCCCTTAAGCCTGAGAACCTTCCCGGAGCATAGAGACTGTGGATCTGTGGGCAATGGGTCTGGGTATGTCAGGGACATAGGCTTGAAATCCGAGTGGAGCTGGGAAGATGAGAGGCACTGAGGTCTCAGAACAGCCTGCACTCCCTGGGTCTGGTTGCATGAGAAGCCTTGTTCAGGCCTGCAGCAAAGCCCTAGATATTTTCCACCACCACAATTTTCCTGGTGGCTTAAGAATGACAACTGTGCGCAGTGGCTGTGACCACAGGCTGAGCTGAGGTTGGAAGAGTGAGGGGTTTTTCAGGACTGGACCCAACGCATATGAATCTTTTTATCCACAGATTTGCAGATTGCCTCCAGAGCTCAAGATAGATTGTAAAGGGTTCTGGGATCCATCACAGGAGACTGCTATTACAATACTTGGTTCTGTCTTTGAAAAGGGCCTTTTGTGCTCATATATACCTGCGGACTGAGTATAAAGTGATTTGTTGCCAGGCTGAGGCGATAGTGCACAGAGTAAAAGAACTTGCTATGTAAGCATGAGATGAGGGCCTGAGTTCAAAACTCAGAACTCATGTAAAAGTCTATAATCCCAACACTCCTACAGGGAGATGGGAGATGAAGACAGAATCCTTGGACACTCAGCAAGCATGGTGTGCACAGCAGGAAAATATAAAACCGGTGTCAAGGTGAAGAGTGAGGAATAACCCCAAGGTTGTCCTATGACCTCCACACGTGCCCCATGGCAGACACACCACACACACTGCACACATGCACACATGCATACACAGACACACACATCATGCACACACTGCACACAAGCACACACACATATACAGACACACATACCACACACAGACACATATACCATTCATATGCAAACACACACACCACACAGCTATAAGACATGCAATACATCTGCACATAACACACACATTATACATGCAGCACACCCATGCATACACACAACACATACATATACAACACACACATACTTATACACACAAAGATTCACACACATACAGTACATAAACACAACACATACACATGCACACAACACATACAATACATGCACACACATACAAACACAAAACATACACACAAAACACACAGGCACACAACATATGCATATACACACAACAAGCATATGCACATACACATAGACATGCACATGGACATGAACACAACACATACACACATGCACACAACATACACATGCACATACAACACACAGAAATATATATGCATGTGTAAACATCACACAAAACACATATGCAACACACACATACAAACACAACACACACAAACACAAAACATACACATATATGCATACACATACATATGCACAACATGCATGGACACACAGACATCTATCACACCCAGACACATCATACACAGATATGTGTACACAGGCAAACATACAACACACACAACACACATATTGACAGACACACAACGCAAACATACACAGACACACATAACATGTACACATACATACAAACACATCAGACACACAGATATGCATACACACAGGCACACATACAACACACACAACACAAATACACAGACACACAACACATACAGACACAACACATGCATAAACACATGTATATAAAAAACACATGCACACACACAACACACAAAGACACGATTTCTTGCATCTGAAGCATCTTATCCCAATTAGGGATCTGTGACAATCAGATGAGGACCTTCAAGCTTAAATGCACGGCAGAAGGAAAGCAGTAAGGATGAGAATTTGGGTGCACGTGTGCTTTAGCCTTCAGCCCACAGTCCGCACACACCCCAGGATAGTGAAGAATGAGGCCTGCACACAGTCCGCACACACCCCAGGATGGCGAAGAATGAGACCTGCACACAGTCCGCACACGCCCCAGGATGGCGAAGAATGAGACCTGCACACGGTCCGCACACAGCCCAGGACGGCAAAGAATGAGACCTGCACACAGTCCGCACACGCCCCAGGACGGCGAAGAATGAGACCTGCACACGGTCCGCACACAGCCCAGGACAGCGAAGAATGAGACCTGCACACAGTCCACACACCCCAGGATGGCGAAGAATGAGACCTGCACACGGTCCGCACACGCCCCAGGACGGCGAAGAATGAGACCTGTACACGGTCCGCACACGCCCCAGGACGGCGAAGAATGAGACCTGCACACGGTCCGCACACAGCCCAGGACAGCGAAGAATGAGACCTGCACACAGTTCGCACACGCCCCAGGATAGCGAAGAATGAGACCTGCACACGGTCCGCACACGCCCCAGGACGGCGAAGAATGAGACCTGCACACGGTCCGCACACGCCCCAGGACGGCGAAGAATGAGACCTGCACACGGTCCGCACACGCCCCAGGACGGCGAAGAATGAGACCTGCACACGGTCCGCACACAGCCCAGGACGGCAAAGAATGAGACCTGCACACAGTCCGCACACGCCCCAGGATAGCGAAGAATGAGACCTGCACACGGTCCGCACACAGCCCAGGACGGCGAAGAATGAGACCTGCACAAAATCAAAAATTTACTGAAAACATGAGAGTTTTTCATTTTTTCTCTTTGATAACTGCATGGTTCTTGAGGGTGAACTTCATAGATGAAAACATCATGTCACAGTGTCAAAGGTTGGAAATGCCTGGCTGTGGACCCGATAGGACAGGGACTAGCACTGCTGAGCGTCTAGGATACTAATGTGGCTCTGCAGAACTCCTGTGCCTCATTACTCTTACAGTGAGGCTTCTGTGGTTTAGGACTAAAGCATATTGGAGACTCAGCTGGCACTGAACACAGCTACAGTTCTCTGTTGCCCCAGAAACTTCCAGTTTCCCACAAGGAACAACTTGCTAGGTATCCAGACACATCCTAGGATGCCCAATTCTCCCCACTCACTGATAGACTCAGGTGGAACTCTACTGATATTTTCAGAACTTTGTGTAGATAATCCAAGACAAACGGGTTGTGGGTAGACTACAGAGGTGAGTCATGGGTAGACTGCAGAGGTAGGATTTGTGTAGACTGTACAGGTGAGTTGTGATAGACTCCAGTGGTGGGCTGTGGGTAGACTGTAGTGGTGGGTTATGGGTACAGCACAGGGGTGGGTTGGGGATAAAGGTGGGATTGGATAGTCTTCAGTAACCCCTGGGTCCCCTACATTGGAAGCATCCAAAGCCTGGGCATGGTCTCCTTATTCTGACTGTTCTGGTAACAGAGCTATGGCAATGCTTATAGTCGTTTAGAACAGGGTCAAGCAAAGTGATTGATTGCATTTGTTATCAGTAACACAACTTGCAATTAGTAGTAATTGTGTGCTCATCGTTGGGGATCTTTTGGAGATTATTGAATCATACTACTTAGGAATTCAGCTCCTCCTTCTTCCCTTCCTCTTTCCTTTTCTGCCCCACCCTCACCCCCATGCCTGGAAAGGAAAGAGAAGCCAGTTAATAGTAATCAGGTCATTACATTCAATTGAGATTTATTGAATCAAGCATTCAAATACATGACCACATGTTAGCTCTTTGGTTTGTCATTCAGTAGCACACATACATTTAACTCTTAGAGCTTCAGAGCAAAGCTTAGTCATTAACTTCTTCCCCCTAAGAATACATTAGGTCTTCAACCAAGAGCCATTAGCCCAAAAGACTTCCAGATCACTAGCCCCGCCCCCCCCCCCAAAAAAAAAACAAGCAGAACTTACCCAAGGCACTGTAGCATTAAGATGAACAGGATCTCAGCTCCTGAACTCTGGGACGCTAGGCTGATATTCTTCCTAGATCAAATGACTGCTTTTCCAAGATGATACTCCCAAGTTACCCACAATGCACCAGCTCGATTCTTCCACTTGCTTTTCCATCATCAGTGTCTGGAAGGTACAGTTAACAGAGAACCTCGTCTATATTATGAGCTCAGGTGTTCTTCCTACTTGCTATTGTTTGCTTTGAGCCCAAAACTCTTCATTACTAATTTGCACTTTAGCAAGAATTTATTGAACACCTACGGTTTGCTTCCAACTGCAAACATGTTCAGCATGCTCACAAAGCACTAAGCTGGATCCTATGGTTGTGGAGTTAATAAGTCTTGGCTGTTACTTGCAGCAAGAAACAAACATGCATGTTGGTGGGAGCAAAGACAAATGCAACATGCATGGATGTGCCTGAAGATGAGTTGTTTTTAATGGTATGACATTGGGAACAACTGTGGCTCTAAAAGTAGACAGGGTAATTCATTCATACCACCAACATTTATGAGCGACAGCTATGTCCCAGCTCTGTGCTGATTTCCTAGGGGGCAACGAAGGTGCTCTGTGTTTGTCTTCCTGTATGCTATATTTGTTGTGAAGGAGGCCATCCTTGTAGGAGGGACATAGAAGATCTAGCCAGTCAACTAGCTATTTATCCAGTGCCTGCCATGGTCTCACTACCATTGTCTCAGGAAGTTCATAGTCTGCTAGGGCAAACAGTTACAGCAAACAGTTACAGGATGTACTAAATGCAGCAAGAACAACTCTTGACAGTTGAAAGACAGGGAGAGAGCAAGGGAATAGCACGTAGCACTGAAGCCAGAACCTAGATTTGAATGAGCTCTCTCACTGTGTGACCTTGATGAAACGACTGAACTTCTCTGAACCTCAGTCACTGCAGCGAACAAGAATGATAGTTTCTCTCAGAATCAAACGAGTTAACACTTGGGATGAGCCTAGAACAGTGACTTCCCAGAATCATTATCATATACTGGTGGAGCTGATCACCCAAGGAGCTGGTGAGTGAACTCTGTTGCCAAATTAACTCTAGGTGGGACATTCCTATGGCAAGTGGTATATACTTGCATGTACCCTGATTTTACTAGAAGCCTTGAGAATGAGCTGTTCTTAACTCCTCCTCGAACTCTGCATTCAGTGAGCTCAAAGTCCCCTCTTAGATTCTGCATCCAGTGGCAACTTGAGGTTGGACTGGGCAGCCCTTTGCCTACCATGACATTAACAAATGCTAGGCACTGGGGCTTTCTTCTCTCTCTCGGAGTCCATTGTTAAACACAAGCACACTCATCACTAGTACACCCAGTTAGGAGAGAGTGACGGGGAGCTGAGGATTTTCCTCACAACTCCAAACTGATCTGCACCAAGTGTGACATATTTGTGACATACATATTTGTGAAGAAATTCTAAAGCAGTACATGTTAATGTGCCCACTAGACCATGCCCAGGGGTTCTGTGGCTCATTTACATTCAAGCTGCCAAACCCATTAAAAACCAAGGTGTTTGAAAGCTCATCAGTACCATGCCATGAAGTGAGGCTCCTCACCAGCTGTCTATGCTCTCTGAGTACTGTGGGTATCATTTGGATGACTACCTCACCAGGCAATGAAGCCTGGAAGGGGCTGAAAACATAACCCAGGAACAATGAGCACTTAATGACTCAACTGTTTAAGCAATCACCATAAATGAAGCTGGAGATAAGAATCAGCTTAAGGGGCTGGAAAGATGGCTCAGTGGTTAAGAGCATTGGCTACTCTTGCAGAGGACCTGGATTTGATTCCCAGCACCCACATGGTGGCTAACAACCATCCATAACTCCAGTTCCAGGGGATCCGACACCCTCTTCTGACCTCTGTGGGTATTGCATGGCAAGGGTACTCTTACATACATGTAGGCAACACACTCATATACATTAACTAAAACTAATCAGCTTAATAACCACTGAGCCCTAGGCATTCAAATTTACTTGAAAGAAAGATAAAAGAATATCATAACATTCAAATAAATATAAACATCAAGATGCAAATTGTATTTATTCCCACCTTACATTATCTACCAATAACAATTACCTCTTAGGTCCATGTATTGAATATTTACTACATACCAGTCTTCTGAGTGTTTATGCACATTGATACACTCTTGAAAACATTCCTAGGGGATATTAATTATCATCATCATCATTATTACTATTTTTATTTTAGCCAGAAGAATATTTAGGCATCAAGAGATCAAGCAACTGCAAACAGGCTGCTCACATGGAAATGTTAGGGTTAGGACTCAAGTCCAGGGTATGTGGCTCTGCTGACCTATGCACTATGGAACCACTTCTCAAGGCCTTCCCCCAGTGAAGATAGGAAGACACATATCCTCTCTATTACTGTAATACCACTGTTACTGGAGAAATTCTGTCTGTCTGTGGCCAAGTGCTTTCTCAAGGCAGGACTAGCCAGCCCCATCCAGAAACAGGCCACAAACCAAGGGCAGTGCCTGGACAACCTAGAAAGCAAACTGTAAGGTAGTCTCACCTGCAGGGTTGTACTAGGGCAGAGTTGGCCCTGAGAATGGGTACCTCCTTGGAGTTTTAACAAGTGTTTGTGCTCTTAACAGTTTTGCCCAAGGAAAGTCTACAAAGCCCAGGAAGAGAACGCATTTGTCCTAGATAGCCAGGAAAACTCCCAAGCTGCATCCTGAAGGGTCAGCCATATTCCTGACTCCAGGGTCAGATGGAGGGGGCTGCTGAGACCTCATCATCCCTGCTTCCAGGCACTTAAGCATCTGGAGCTGTTCTTTCGCTTGGTGTTGGTTTCTTCTTTTCCAGCTTTGCTGACGTATAACTGACAAATAGTTGTGTCAGTTTTAGGACTTCAACTTGACGTTTTTCTATATCAACACAATCAGGCTAATTAATTGGCTAATTAGCCATTTTCCTTTCCTCCTTGCTTCCCTCCCTCCCCTTCCCCCCCACCTTTGTGGTAAGAATGCACAGGCCCTACTCTGCTAGCAAATTTCAAACATTCAACACAGCATTGTTAACTATAGACACCTTAGATCCCGGATCTGTTCATTATGTAACTCCGGGTTTGTATCCTTTGATCAGTCTCTCATTTTCCCCTCCTCCTGTTCCAGCAGCCACTGTTTAACCCTCTCCTTCTCTAGGTTTGACAGTCTTAGATTCTATAAATAAGTGAGATTCTGCAGCATTTGTCTGTTATTACTTACTGTAATGTTCCCGAATTCTATGCTTATTTTGGTCTACTTGATTTTGCATGGATCTTGTGCATGCTGTCACCATTGCTGTACGTTCATATGTGCAAGGTCCCAGGAGCCTCTAAGACCCTGCTTCCTTATGGTCATGCACCTCCTCCCCTGGCTCTTACTATCTTTCTGCCCCCTCTTCTGCAATGGTCCCTGAGTCCTGGGCGTGTGAAGTCTGTCAACACTTACTATCTCCTGTCTTTTTTATAGTGGCCTTTTGACGGGTGTGAGGTGCTATTTCACTGTGGTGTTGATTTGTATTTCCTGGAGGACTGTTGGCCATTGTCAATGAACCCTGGGAAGGAGCTTCCTTGTCCAAACAGAATGGCTTTCCCTTCCCTTTCAGAGCCCTGCTCGTAATGTCCCCTTCTGACCACAGGCGATGAGAGCTTATTTCTTCCATCTTGGCACTGACAATTGTTCTACAAACTGTGTTTCTAAAGACCCAGAAACGCTGCACTCTCTTCCTGTCTTCCCTTAGGTTTTTGTGGTCACTACAAGTTCCGTGTCACTTTTTGTCCTATTCCTCATTTGCCATTCCTGCAAAACCATCAGCCGTTTCATGATATTGTGACAAATGAAAAGAGAACTACTGGATGCCCATGCAGTCAGGATTTCAAATTCCACCCTCACATCTTGATGCCACTTACAGTGACTGACCTGTTTGAACTCACAGGCTCTCTCATGCCACATTCAGTGGACCAGGAAGGAAATTCTTAAGATCTGGTTGAGCTTTGTTACCCAGAGAGAATTTATACGATGAACTTGGTATCGTCTAGGACTCAACTTCCTCCTTTGTGGGCCTGTTGTGTAGACAGTACCTGATGAGGGAGTTTATCAGCAGGAAGGTAGCTTGAATGCTTCTGGAAGATCAAAGACACTCAGTGATGCAGAAGACACACAGGAGGATCCCCCCCCACACACAATGTACATGGATAGTGGGCAGAAAGTGTAAGCCCTGGATTGTAGATACATTCAAAGGAGAGTTCAGCAAGGCCTGCTGGCAAGTACTCCAGAGAAGGAGCAGCCGGGGTTGGGCTTTCCATACTCCCAGTGCTCCCTGGGTGCCTTGGAAGGTCAATAAAGCATTCAAGTACACTAAAGAGGGGTAGAAACACCATGATGCCATTGGTAGACAGTTTGTCCTCTTAGATGTGATCTGTTCAATCGTTAGAAAAATCACCAATGAAACAACATCAAAATAACGCAGGATAATGGGGTCATGGAAACCAACAGCAACCAGCTGTGTGTCCTCAGTAAGCTACCATCCCTCTGCGGAGCTCATTTTCTTTTTAATAAATGCAGGCAGAAATTCAGAAGAAAACAGCGTGACTGATAACCTATGACTCCCTGTGACTCCCTGTGATTATAAGTTGGAAGATCCCTGAGCCTAGATAGTCTCTAAGGCACCTTTTAAATTCTGGAATTCTGTGATTGTTCTACGAGGACTTTTGAATAGGTCTGGGAGTCTGAAGTGGAAGGGGCTCTGGAGATGTGTGCATCACTGGGGAGTATAGTGACTGCTCCCCTTATCTGTCTGCCATCAACTCTATAGTCAGGGTCCATAAAGACAGATGGTGAGGATGGAGGATGAGTCCATGTATCGCCCCCTGTCCTTGGCATCCACATCAGGCTACTTTCCCTCCTGATACAACTACATTTCTAACTGATCCTTTATTTGGCAATTATTTTGAATACCTACGATTACCTGGCACATGGGATCAAGTGAACAAGAAACCAAAGAGTCTAAACCAAAGCTTTCTTTTCTAAATTCTTATTTGTGTGTATGTGTGTGTGGTGTGTGTGTGTGTGTGTGTGTATGCATGTGTATGTATGCATGTATATGTAGTACTCTATTGATAGAGCTATGATGATGCAGTTGTTTTTTGTTGGTGGAGGCTAGAAGAGGGTGTTGGATCTCCTGGAGATGGAGTTAACAGCTGATTGTGAATCACCTCAAATGGCTGATGGGAACTAAACATTAGTCCTCCAGAAGAGCAGGAAGAGCTCTTAAACACAGAAGCACCCTCTCCAGTCCTTAAACCGAAGCTTCTTAAGTTGGGTTGTGACATAGGATTGCATAACTAAAGTAGGGAATATGAAAAATTTGAAAACAGTAAAAGTTTTATGAATGCAAAATAACCCCCAAATCAATTCGAAACCAAGTGTGTAATGAATCAGAGGGTTGCTGGCAGTGCCTGCCATATGCTGTAGTGCACAAATTCACCACATCATTGGTCTTGAACATAAAATGTAACCATCTCAGAGTTAGCAGATGGGTTTCTCTTGCTTTGTTTCTATCATCCCATATCATGCCTCATCCAGACTGCTTATCAACACTCTTCTGTTCCCATCAGCTCTTTGCCCCTGGCCTGTGGTCCACCACAGGTTTATATCAGGAACCAGAAGTTAGCAGAGGTGGGGAGCAGGTTCTCTTTCCTGGTTTCAAGATTTTGAGGCACTGTAACTGAATGAATAAATTTCTATGGTTTAAGCTGCTTTAGTTTGTGGCAAATTGTTGTAACACTAGGAAACTTATGTGTATAGAACCAAGCCACAAATCTCACCTGCTTATACCATTGCTTCAGACTGAAGCTCAATTTCCCTGGCATCTCCATCAGATGTCTCCATGTGCTCTGCATACTGCCCCAGTCAAGCACCATGGATCACCCACCTTTTCAAAGCATCATCCAATATGTACAATACAAGGTGCATTCTTTCATTTTCTTGGACGCTTCTAACTATCACATCCCTTCACATATGTTCTATCTAAAGTGTCCTTCCCTCCTTCCCTTCCTCCATCCTGTTCCCTTCCATAGGTGGGTTTGAAGGCACAGAAACCAGGTCAGTTTTGTACATACTGAGTTTCAAGTTCCCATGGGACCTTTATGTGAAAGGTGTGGCAATACAAATGTGGTACAACAGTGGGCCTTGAGAAAAAGATGCAAGTTTGGGCACAAGTATCAGGAACACGTGAGCATGAGTATCAGGAACAAATGGAATGGGAAGTGTCCTGTTGATGGAGTCTAAAGGAGCAAGTCAACGACATAGCGTAAGGGAAGAATAAAGCAAGAGAAACCTATTTGTCTCATAGAGAAAAATATAAATGTAAATCATGGGGCTTCTTCAGATTCTTGCACACAAGGTACGTCCTAGATGTAAGCATGTCCAACCTGCCACATGTGTTCCAGGATAATGTGATGATTTGAATGAGAATGCCCCCCCCCACTGGCTCCAAGTATTTGAACACTTGGTTCTGTTGTGTAGAGTCATGGACCCTTTAGGGGTTGTAGCCATGCTGGAGGAAGCACATCGTTGTGGGTGGGCTTTGAGGGCATATTGTCTCATTCTGCTTTCAGTCTCTCTGCTTCCTGTGCCTGCTTGAAGATGTGAGCACTCAGCTTTCTGCTCCAGTTGCCTCCTGCCACGCCTCCTCACCATGATGGACTCATTCCTCTGGATCAGTAAGCCCAATAAACTCCTACTTTAAGTTGCTTTGGTCATGGATTTTTTTTTTTCAGTCACAGAAATAGGAAAGTAATACAGATAATCATGAATATGGCTCAAACCATTTGTAGAAGACAAGGTCATTCACAAAATCAAAGGGTTGGATGCTCTTGAGAAAGGGTTCTTCCCTCTTAGGGAAAGAGATGCAGGGTCTTCTCAGCATGAGAAAGCTTTGCATCCAGACTCCACTCCATTGTTCTTCCTTCTGTGCTAATAGTTAGACTGGGACTCCAGGCTGGGTCTTCAGGCTGGGTTTCTAGACTGGGTATCCAGACTGGGTCTCCAATCTAGGACCCTAGGCTAAGCATCCCAGAGAAGTCACTAAGCTGAGTCTCCAGGCTGAGTCCCTAGGCTGGGTCTCCAGGCTGAGTCTCCAATCTAGGACCTGAGGCTGAGCATCCCAGACAAGGCTCTGAGTCTCCAGACTGAGTCTCCAGGCTGGGTCTCCATTCTAGGACCCTAGGCTTAGCATCCCAGACGAGTCTCCAGGCTGAGTCTTTAGGCTGGGTCTCCTGGCTTGGTCTCCAGGCTGGGTCTCCAGGCTGAGTCCCCAGGCTGGGTTTCCAATCTAGGATCCAAGGCTGAGCATCCCAGACTGAGTCTAAGCTGAGTCTCCAGACTTGAGTCTCCAGGCTGGGTCTCCTGGCTGGGTCTCCCGGTTGGGTCTCCAGGCTGGCTCTCTAGAGCAAGTCTCCAGGCTGAGCATCTAGGCTAGGTCTCTCGAATCTCACTTTGCATTGTCCCCATTTCCATCTTTCTCTGAGAGTGCTACAAATAGATGCAGATCTCATAAGGTTCTCAGTGGACCCAGTAAAAGGTGCCCCACCCAAGCCACCATCCGTGTTCTCCACCACTTCTCAGACTCTGACTAACAAACAAGATATGACCATAAAACAGCTATGGGGCCTCAGTAAGTCAAAACAGAGGTTACTCCCCAGTCTTTGTCTTACCCCAAGCAGAGCTGGCACAATAACACAAACCGGCCAATTTTTCCAGCCAGTAATGCTTTAAGGTGACTTTTGTATGCCCTTTCCTTTAGGTTTTAATGGCACTCTAATGTTGAATTAAAATGGAATTCCTATGGAGATGTACCATGTCTAAATCAATACTTGCTGATTACTGTCAGGAGGATGAATATCAAAAGATATAATAGCAATGGTGGGGCCCAAACCAGGGTGAATAAAGCCGCCTGTGTCCATTAACTCAAGCCTGACTAATGCTAAATTACAATAAAATATCTAGGAAATTCTGGCCAGAGCCACTTTAAATCCCACAAAATGCAGCCTAATTAGTGGTATGATGACAAATTCGGGAAGAATTCATTATGCTCAAAGGCTTCTCCCAAAAGAGGAGTCTTTTACAAACTCTTCCTTTTTTTCTCTCAACAGCACAATCCCTAGAATGATGCCAGTGGCTTAAATACTGCCCTGTGACTGCTTCTCCAGGTGCTGGGCTCAGCCAGGCATGTGTGGGCACGGAGAAGAGTCCCAGCCCTTTGCCCTCTGGTATCATGGTGATATTCATGCCCCCACCTCTAGGAGGCACACCTTCAATGCTCCTGTCTCTGCCTCTGCCTCTCCGAATGTCTGTGCTCTGTAGTGTGATGGCTGTGAGTGCATGCTCTCATGCCAGACACTCTGCCTGTGCCTTCTGCCTCTGCTCTTTCCCGCTGATAGGACAGCATCAGGTCACCCTGCACCTCAGTTTCCTACATGTAAACTGAGAATACCACTCATTTATAATGTAGGCATGAGTATCAAATGTGTTCCTACTTTTCAATAGAGCCTGTATCAAGTGGGATGCAATAAATATAACTAGTTTTTTCTTCTTTTTGTGGTACTGAGGATTGAACCTAAGGACTTTTGACTGCTAGGCAAACCATTTACCACTGAGCTATATCGCCAACCCTTTTTTTGTGTGTGGGGGGACAGGGTCTCCCTGAAGCCTAGCTGGCCTGGAGCTTAAGCAGACTGGCCTCAATGGCCTGCTTCTGCCTCCAGAGTGCTGTAATTAAACGAATGCATCACCACATCTGGCCTCTATTTTATTTTTTATTTTAAGACAATAAGTTGCCCAGGTTGGCTATGAACACACTCCACAGGCCAGGCAGAATTTGAACTGAGATCTTCCTGTCTCAGCCTCCTGAGTAGCTGCATAGCAGGATAAAAAAGGGGGATATTAGAGAAACTCTGCCCAACTAACACCCTCCCTGCTGAGAAATGCGCAAAAACATGGGTTGATATGGGAGGAAAAAAATTGTTTAATAGGAAATACGTAATTTAACCTTGGCCATTTACAAGTGGCAACACAGACCCAGATAGGGGACAGTGACTTCCTGATGTCGCAGGTTACTTTTGTTTCATCTAAGCAGTGATTAAATGCCTTCTGCGCCTAGTTTGTGACTAGACTACATGGCATACTCATCCCTGTTATTAAGAAATTAGCCATATTGTGAGAGACAAAAATACCTGCAAAGCCTACACAGCTATCATTGGACAATATGGATGAAAAGAGATAATGAGAGTGAGAGAGAGGGAGAGATGAACGTTGATAAGTTGTGGGAGCAGAGGCGTGTCACAGAGTCTAACCCAGAGATTTGAAGAACGAGTTAGGCAATGAAAAGGAAGGAAACTACATTGTGTGCATGAGCAAAAGCACCGGAGCCCAAGAGCAAAGCAAACACGAGTGACCGTCAGCAGGTTGACAACGTGGAGCACACAGTGGCTGGAGGTGAGATTAGGTGGGCCTTCTACACCTTCACGCAGAGACTAGAGCAATCTCTGTACCTAACAGGGAGGCACGAAAGGGTTAAACAAAGGGAAGCACATGTTTACATTTACCTGAAGGAGTCTATCTTCATCTGGGGAGTATATTTTGAAGGACTAACTTCAAAGGATTAGTTTCAAAAGACAGCTGATTCCAGGGGGTTAACTAAGAATGGACAAGGGTCTGAACAAGAGCCACAGAAGCAGAGAAAGAGGGACACACTGGAAAACCACTTAATTACAGAGTCGGCTGAAGCTGACAACGGGTTCAATGCGGAGGTGGAAGAGAAACGAGATGATCTCAAATTTCTCAAGAGCAACAGGATGCATTTGGAGTTCTGGATAATAGATAAAGGTAATTGACTACAAGCAGTCATTAGGTAGAAGGAAAGTGTGGTTTGGGGATCAGGGCTGGAGATAGGGACATGGTGGTCCTCAACACTCGCGGAATACTTACTGCAGTAACTATTAGAGACATTCAGAAACAACTACAGGAAGAGTACTATCAGATCACAGCCTAATTCTGAAGGACAGGATATTGAAGGAGATGGCAGATGTAATGGCTGTGAAGAGGTCGAAGGCGATTTCTAGAGGTGTGTAAGCTGAATCCAAAGACACCCATCCGTGACACTGACCAACTAAAGAATCTATGGTCTTAGCATTGAATGAGAAGGTATTTCTGATCATAGAAAGACTGAAAAGAACCCAGATGGCACGTCAGGATGAGCCTGGCTACATGTTGGCCTTGACTTAGGGAAACAGTTGTAGTGGACCAGGGAAGGAGACAAAACTGAAGAGGTTTGAGGAGTGATGAGGTTGTGAGTGATAGCGGTAAGGGATATAGACACCTGCTCTAGGAGTAGGAAAGTTCTCGGTTTTGATGGCAGATGAGAGACAGGTTGTTGGCTGAAAGAGGATTCAGGATCAACAGTTGGATGTTGTAAAGTACGTGGAGACTTAGTTTTGCCTATGGCAGAGGGCAGAGCCAAGAGAAGATAGGAGGTTGAAGACAGCAAATAAAAACGCAGTATTTGGGGGGGGGGGGGGGCCTGAAGGAAAAACAGGGGGGGCCCTTTAAACCACAGGGGCCTTAGTTAAAATGGAGGGATTCGGAAAAAA
>NW_008360324.1:3595027-3657280 GCF_000622305.1 Nannospalax galili | reverse complement strand
TGGGGGGGGGGGGGAGTACTGAAGGAACAGCAGGGAGTGCCATTAGAACCACAGGGACCTTAGTTAAAATGGCAGACTTAGGAAAAAAACAAAAACAAGTGCCAGGATGTCCAGGATGTGGACAAAAGGGAACCCCGAGACACTGCCGGTGAAAATGTAAACTAGTCCAGTCTTGTGAAGGCAGTATGAAAGTTTCTCAAAAAGAACTAACAGTTTTCATATGACCAAATGATACTACTACTGGATATTTACCCAAAAGACTCTGAATCAACCTATCTCAGGGATACTTGCACATCAGTGCTTATCACAGCACTCTCCACAGTAGCCAAGTTAGAGAGTCAACCTAGGTGTCCAACAACGGAGGAATGGATAAAGAAAATGTGGTATGATGTGCAAAACATTTTTTTCAGGCATAAAGGACCAAGTTATGACACAGGAAAATGAAAGGAATCAGAGATAATCATATTAAGCAAAATAAGTGAGCCTCGGGGAGACAAATATTGCATGTTTTCTCTCATTTGTGGTTCCTAGATTTTACATAGATGTATGAAATCATGTATGTATGTATGACCTGGAAGTTGACATAAATCTGTCTAGGTAAACAAAGGGGCCTCACAGAAGGGGAGAGGGGCAAGAAGAGGAAGGGAATGGGGGGGGTCAGAAATTAAAAAGTGAATCAATTAATGGTAGAAAAGGAACCATAAGGACTAGGTGACTAGAAAATGAAAAGGGCACTTTGTCCTCTGACCCTTAGATAAGTAGCTGCTCATGGGAAAATGGCCGAAAAACTTGAAGGAGAGTGGTTATGAACGGGGCAGAGTGTTGAAGAACTTTATTCTTCAAGATCTCATATTCTGTGGAAGCAGGATCTGGTTTGTGGTGCTGCCCATGTGGGATGGTATCTGGGGATAGATTTAAGGGAGAATTTCATGGTATAAAAGGACCATCAAGAGAGTCAGAGAATCCGCCAAGGTTAGTGTGAATTGCAATCCAAGCGCAGGTCTACAGCTTCTCAGAGACGGCGACTTTGTTGGGGCACTTGTCTTCAGTCTTGTTGACATAGTGACACCATTTGTTTCTAGTTCCTCCATTTTCTATCAGATTCCAAAGCGAGTCATCCATATCTGCACATCTTGGGGTAAATTCCCAGAACTGTTGCTGGTTGGTTCCTGGTCTGAACCTTGGTCTATGTCAAAGTTGGATATTTTCAAACCTATTTATAATGCAGACATCAGTTCTCAGAGGCAGGAACTCTTTAGCCTCTGTTCCAACATAAAATAAACTAGCTACTCAGTGTAGCTACTGCTTCCAAACCTATGAGAAGTCCAGACTTCTTCACAACAGCCTTTCACTCTTCTTGACTCAGAATAGACACCACTATGCACAACCAGGACCACTTTAGGCTCTCAGTAACCTGGTCCTGGTGCCTCATGGTTGGTTTCTTAGAAGCAGTGACAGAGGATAAGATCAACGTAAAATTCATTTGTAAATACAGAGTTGTAATGGTTTCCTTTCTCAAAGCTAAGAGACAGTTGATGATCTTTTTATTATCATTATAAACTGGGGACCCTGACAATTTCCAGGGCATCCTGTAAAAAGATGCAGTGAAGACTCCAGTGATGACAGTAAGAGAAGGGAGCATTCACTGGAATGGAGGAAGATGGGAGAAGAGTGATCCCTTTAGAAACTGTGTGATTTGACGTCTTTTTGATGGAGGGTAGAGCCGAGATCTCAATCTGCAGGGCTGTCCTTCTGACATCCATGTCTGACGTCCATGTCTGACTGAACCTAGTGCCAGCTGAGTCTCTGTCTGGGTTTTTATATTTAATTTCCATCATTTTATTGGTGACATTAGAGGTGTCCTTTGGTGTCTTTGTGCCTATCTGATGTTTATACCACTGTTTTAATAATGGATTAACCTAGGCCCTTCTTTGAAGTTATAAATGTAGACATGCCCCTTAAAAATATTAAGAACAAACCATGGATGTAGGAAAAGGCAGATTATGAAGACAGAGTATGTTTTAAGGTTTGGGGATTTCTTTTAATATAACCAACTATCCCAAAGTATAGTGACTTAAAATAACCATTGAATTTGTTCATAATTTTATGGATCTGCAGTTGGGTGAGGCCAGGGAGGAATGGGTTGGCTTACATCTGTCTTAATTAATGCTACATAGGATTTACCAGGATTAGAGGATCCACAATGTTTTTTATCACACAAGTGGGTCTCTAGGATGCCTGGATACCTTTCTCTTCCAGTTAGACAGGGCTCATTTAAACAAAGAGTTTTGAAACAGAGCACCCTCATGATTTCTCAGGTTCTAACATAGATGAGACTCCTGTAGACCTGTGAGTTGAAGGGACAGGTTGTCTGCCTGTCACACAGATAACAGACAAGGACAGCACTGGGGCACACCTTTCAAAGAGGAGAATGCTGAGGAGCACAAAGCTGTCACTGATCTCTGGTGAGTCTGGAATCCTGGCATAAGTTGTCAGTTCTCCTAGAAATAACCCTTAAAGGGCTGGAGAGATGACTCAGCTATTAAGAGCACTGACTCTTTCCAGCACCCACATGGCAGTTAACAACCATCTGTAACTACAGTTCCAGGGGACTCTGACACCCTCTCTTGACCTCCATGGACATTGCATGACAAGGGTGCACTTACACACATGTAGGCAATACAATACACTCATAATAAAAATAATAAACTATTTTTTTAAAAGAACCCTTTTATTTTTGTAATTTATAATTAAGAACCCTTAATTATAGTCCATTCCTAATTTCTATAAATGGTTCCCAAATCTATTGCTTTTATCAGATCTCGACTGCTTTCTGGTTTCACATTTTGAAAATATCTTTCATTTTCTATTAAAAAAAATGATTGTGTTTGCAACATATCAATTTTCTTAGCCAGTTTTCTACTCTAAGAAAATTGGCTACAGAGTAAGACCCTATCTCAAAAAGGAAGAAGGTTGTGGTGATTCTAGAGAATTCTTACTTTAATGATCTTTGTCCGAAATTCCAAGCTGAGGTGCTTTACTAAACATATTTGTCTTAAAAAACCTTGTAGGTTTTCTATTAATCTCATTGAGATTTGTTCTAAGCCACCATTGGTGCATTGTTCCTAATGACCATAATAAAATAGACCCTCCAGTTCTCTCCCTCCCTCTCCCCCCCCTCTCTGCATGTATGTGATGTATGTGTGTTCATGTGGTGGGGGTTTTGCATGTAGAAGCCAGAAGTCAATGTCGGGTGCTTTCCTCTATGATTCTCCAACTTATTTTGAGATAGGTGTTTTCAATGAACATGGAGCTCAGCATTCCAGCTAGACTGACTGGATGGTGAGCCCCAGAGATCAACCCATATGCACCTGCCTATCACAGGGATTCCAGATACACATTGCCACCCCATGTGGGTGATGAGGATCCAAGCTCAGCTTCTCATGCCTGCATGGCAAGCTTTCTACCAACTAAGCCGCCTTCACAGCCCCTTCAATACATCTTTGAAGTGTGAGTTTTATTTCTTTCCACATATATTAACAAAATATTCCTCCTTTCACTAAGTTCAAGTTGGATTTGTGAAGTTCAAGTTCAAAAATGACTTTGTCACTCGGAACACCGGTCTTTTAGACATGTGGAAGTTTCTTCTTTTGTGCTCTTAGAGATTTATATTCAGTGGAAGACACCCAGACTATCCTGTAGGAGAAACAGGCCAAGTGGGGGATTACTGAGCCACTCTAGCCTTCCAGCAGGAACATGGTCCCAGGCATGAATTTCACATCTGAGTATCCTCAGAGATACTCTGTGTACCCACTGAGTCTTACCAGATTTTCTGATCTGTACAAGTATGAGTAGTAAAATGATTGCTGATTGAACCCATTAAGCTTTGGACTTGTTTGACAGATCACAATAACTAAGCAGCCAAAGAGGGCAAAGAGGAAATTTCTAAGAGGTTTCAGGTGGATGTTTTAATGTCTTTCATTATGTGATTCTGAAGTTCGGCCTCACTGAAACCCTAGCATAGATGAGATTATGTAATAACATGTTATGTTATTTAGACTCACAGAGAATGAAGAATAAAATACAATATCAAGTCACTCGTACTAACAGAAATATTGCTGTCAGGTAGACTAGATGTCCATGCTCATCTCTGGGTCAGCAAGGCCCTCTTTGCTGAGGAATGTGGTCCATTCTCATTCATTTCTTACTGATTAACATTGAACTCTTTTTTTTTAAAGATTCATCAAATAACTTTATTTACAGCTAGTCCTAGATGAAATTTGGCTAAATGTTTATATAGCTATTTTGTATATATCGACACTAATCTTTTTACTTAGCCTCAGAAATTACAATTGTTGATTCCCCAAAAGAAAACATTAAATTCTTTCTGATAGCTTTTAGGATTTCAACTTTCCCTCAGAATTCACAATTGGCTTTATCTCTTTTCCTTTTTTTTTTCTTCTTTTAAAAATCCTAACAAGTTTATTGGGCTTGCTAACAGAGCATAGGGTGGGGGTATATCTTCAGAATAGTGGAATCTCCAGTATAATCTCATTTTAACTTCTTCAGTGATAAATGTATCATGGTTCTCCACATTCTGCTCCCTACAATGAATGCCTTGTTATTTTAATGTCTAGCTTTTCTTTATGTCAAATACTTCATACCTTAAAACACAGAAACAAATTACTTTAAATTTACATGCCAATGATTTTATTGAGTTAAATCAAGGAATTAGGGTCACATTTTATATTGCCTAAATATATAGCATAAATTTGCCTAATTATAGTTAGTTTAATACTAACTACAATTGTTTTTTTGCATAGCAAGGTGTAGGTTCCTATAAAGCAAAAGCTATGTTTTCTTACTATCTTCTAAACTGCCAGATGAAGATTGGTTCCTAAGGGGCCACAATAAGATGTAAGGACACAGACACAGATATACTATGTCCTTAAGAGGCATCCTTAAAATTCCAGGAAGCCAGGCTCCATGGAGGCCACCAAGAAGTGACAGCAAGGTATAGCTAACGCATAAAATCCCAAGGCAAGACTCCCAGCTCCCCAAGACTGGATGAGAATTTGAGCCCCATCTTTCTCTCCTCTTGCATCAGGTAAGCTACAAGGATAAATACCCAAGATGCATTAATTGCTGATGCCACACAAAAGATCCAAAGTATCAGACAATATTCTTGGCAACATTCCTATACACTCAAAACTTAATTTCTTCTTCCTCACACTCAAAACAGGTATCTTTATCAGTTCGCTGTCCTCTGACTAACACACACAATCTCAGAGTTCTAATAATAAAGAAATTGTTTCTCTTTGGCTCAGGAATGCACTCAAGGTCAAATGCAAGGGTCCTTAAAAGTTACATGACTTAAGGCTACATTGTGGTTAGTCACCAAGTGCGTATATAGCTATTGGAAAATCATTTAAACTTTTCTGGACTGTTTTTTTTTTTTTTTGTGAAACAAGAAAAATAATGTTTTATGTCTGGGGTTTCCATGGCTCAAATGAGATAATACATGAAAGTTCTTTGTGAGCTATAAAATACTATACAATTCTATGAGGCCATTTTACTATTGCTAAGGTCCTGTTTGAGCACCGAGCCATCTGGCACGTGCAGAATTAACTGAGTCATTACACTATGACAGCCTCACTCAAGGAGCCAAGGAAAGGACTGACTTCTTTAATCAGACCCTGCTGAGGAATTCCCAGACCAGCCCTACTGCAAAGGCAGATACTTCCCCCTCATCTCTAACTCACTGTCTGTGGAGTTCATACCTCAAAACCACATCTTAGAAAAGGCTGGAATGTTCTAATTAAATGTTCTCAGGGAAGACTGAGGCCTTAAGTTCTCTCTCTCTCTCTCTCTCTCTCTCTCTCTCTCTCTCTCTCTCTTTCTGTCTCTCCCCCTCTTTTCTCTTCTCTCTGTCTCTGAGTCTCTGTCTTTGTCTTTGTCTCTGTCTCTGTCTCTCTGTCTCTCTGTCTCTGTCTGTGTGTGTGTGCGCGTGTGTGTGTATGTGTGTATGTGTGTGTGTGTGTGTGTGTGTGTGTGTGTATGTATCTGTCTCTCTCTTTTTCCTGCTCTTGAAATGACAGTCAAACTATGGCCTCATCCCAAAAGTCACACTGGAAAGCAAGCTCTCCAGCAGACATATTATAATGGGAACTGTGGAAGGCCCACTGTTTTCCCTTTGTGATAGAGACATTGATTTGCTTTTTTTGTGCTAGATTAAGAGACCAAACTTAGCCTGGGAGTACCATAAAAGGAAAATATTATTTTTTTAGTTATAGGGCCCTTTACTTCCTAGCCACCCATTCAGTTTGATGATTTAGCTATACTATATATAGGTAGCTAGTGATCTAGGAAACTACTTCTGCTCCACTGGACTCCAGCAGAGTGCAACATGCCTTCCTGCACACCCTCTCCTGGCTGCCAGTCATACAACTCATGTCCTAGGTAGACATCTTTCAACTGGAAGTGACAGGGAAGAGAAAGCCTGTGCCAAACCAGCCATGTGTGGAGCTTCCTCTAGCTTTGATAGCACTTGACATCTAATACAATAAGGCCCAGAGGTGAATGGCACAAATAGAACACCTGAGCTAAAGGCACAATGAGAGGTTGGCAAAGCCAGGATCCAGGGATGACCACAGGACTTAACACATCTGGTTATGTAGCCAGAACTAGACCTGTGCAAAGATCTATCATCAAACCTAAGAAGAGAGGAGACACTGTGGCAAGATAAAGCTCCAAGCAGGTATGAAGTTGGTTTAGGTGGGTTCTATGAATGCCATCTTGTGATACTGGTATAGGTGTGATGACATGGACACCCTGAGGCTGGTCTAAAACAGGGATCCTCTGAGAAGAGCTACATAGAGACCTCTCAGTTATCTTTGTTTCCTGTGAGTCCAGTCACAGATTGATAGAATGTGTGTACCTGGTGAATTTTGACTGACTGAATGAAAGGGAATCAGGAGATTTGAACTGTTTCCCAGGTCTCCTGTTCCTACTTCAAAATGGGTTCCAACACAGTGGAATGTACATAAAAATCACTCCAAAAGTATCTTGCCTCAAATGCTCTGCTAATATTAGAGAAAACTCCTCTGAAAAATTATTTTCTCCTTCCCATCTTCTCACTGTTCTTTATATATCTATATGCAAGATCAAGATTCATCATACATAATTATACTTTAAAAATGTATTATTTTATTTATATGTGTATGATTGAATTGCCTGCATGTGTGTAAGTGCACCCATGTCATACAATGCCTGCAGAGGTCAGAAGAAGGTGTCAAATTCCCCTGAAACTGAAGTTACGGATGCCATGTAGGTGTTGGGAATCAAACCTGAGCAGCCAGGGCTCTTAACCACTGAACCATCTCTCCAGCCCCATAATTATACTTTAAAAAGAAAGAATGTGTTTGTCACACCTATTACTCTTGAACTAGATCATAGCAAAAGATGGCCTTATTTATCATGATGTTCCATAACCTAACACCTTGCCCCTCAAGGCTAAATGGAAATCGTAGTTCAGGGAGTAACCACTGTAAATTCAGCCCCCCTGCCAGCCCTCTGCTGTGCTGGGGCACAGAGGCAGGTCTATGGCTCTGAAGGCTTCTGAGCTCCAAACCCGTGATCATCTGAAAGCTGTACCTTAGTGGACTCACATGGTTTTCCACCTCAAAGATTATTGTCAGGAACAACATGACTCTGACCTGGTCTCTTCAGAAAGCAAACACGTACCATGGAGAACATGAAGTTCTCAGTAATTTCCCAGCCATAAGAGAATCATATACTGTAACTTTCAGGGCTCGGTAGTTTGCCAAACAGTATCAGTCCAGAAGCCCACCTTTTGGAAAATTAGCAGGGTTCATGGCCATATAAGTTTTGAAATTCATAACACAAACTGACATCGAATTCCAAAGGTATCACATGCACACTCATGCATCTTAAATAAGTACATGCATGTGCTTGTAGATGTGTGTAGAGCACAGGCTGATAAGCATATGCATGTTTTGACTGTGACTTTCCCAACAAGGGAAAAAAGTACACCTCTTTGGAGTATCTCATCTCGTAACTGAACAGACACTTATGAAGACGCTGACAAGACTTTTGGAATTAAAGAAATGCAAGCACGTGCCTACTGTCCCTCATTTCCTGGTGGAAAGAAGGCTCTTGCTAATGGCAACAAAGTGTTGAATATTTTTCTGATATCTGGTTCTCTTTCAAAAGGGAAGGAAGCCGCCTTCTCCTGGGGAGCAGTTGAAAGATGCCGTAGAAATCAGAAGACTGAGTTCCAAGGGAACTCTCTCACCAGGGTAGCTTAGGCTCAGAAAGAGAAACTTGTAGACCTGAGGGAAGGGCAAGGTATCCTCTCTCTGTGCATCCTATCTTCATCTGGGCTGGTCTCTTTTACTATTTTGTGGGACCCGGAACTTACTGGAAAGCATACTATCGAAGGTTTTCTTTCCATCAAATGGTTACTCCCTGGATCTCCTAACTCCCGTGCTTCTTCTTTCTGGAAGGAAAGTACAGGTCATTGGGAGGATATGGTGGCTGAGGGAAGACTCTTCAGGTTGCCTTCTTTCTCTTTTATTGTTATTTTAACCTTGATAATTTAATATATGACATTTCCACCCTCTCCTCCCCATCCTCCAATTCTTCCCATATCCTCAACTACCTCTCCATTTCATGACCTCTTCTTTATTATTGCTACATATACATACGTACACATACATACACACATATACAAAATCTACTAAGTCCGTTTAATGGCACGTGCATGTAGATATGTTTAGGACTGACCGCTTGGGATTGGATTACCTATCAGGGAACTCATCCCTGGAGAAAACTGGTTCTCCCTCTCTCAGAGGCCATTGATTGCCTATAGCTCTTCGTCTAAGGTGGGAACTTGTGGAATTTTCCCCATCCACACTGACTAGTTGACTGGCATGGTCATTACACAAGCCTTATGTAGGTAGCCATATTGTTGAGATTTTATGGGTGCAGCTTCCCTGTCATGGCCAGAAGATACTGCCTAGCAGCAGGCGTCCTGATCTGCTGGCTCATACAATCTTCCTGTCCCCTCCTCTGTGATGTTCCCTTGGCTTTAGGTATAGGAGTTACTTTTTAAATGAATCAGTTGCTGGGCACCATATGGTCAGTTATCCTCCGTGTTTGACTTGTTGTAGACCTTTGTCATCATCTCTGTCTAGTGCAGAAAGAAACCTTATTGATGAGTGATCAGAGCTACACTTGTCTGTGAGTATAAGAATACGTATTTAGAATATAGTTCGAAATTATATTGGTTTAGGAACATGGCTGTAGTAAGTTCTCCTCTAGAATCTATGGCCTCTCCAAGAGTCATAGATATTTGGATAAGTTTATAGTAGTAGAAATAAATTCCCTACTATCGAGTGGGTCTTACATCCAATTAGATAGCTTTTCTTTTAAGAAGCTGCCAGAATGCTTAAAGCAAGTAGACCTGAGAGACCAAAGGATTTCATTTTTTAATGAATTACAAATGCATCTGATTACTTTGACTAAATTGACCAGATAACATACATTTCTCCATCAGATGTTATAGAAATATACAGCTCAACAGTGAGATGTTGCAGCTGGCAGAGACCTTGGAGATTTCTTATTTCACTGAAGAGAAATTTGAAACTCCAATAAAGAGCACTGATTTGCTCAGGGGTACCTGAATGAACAGTATGGATTGAGTTGGGACCCACTGTCACATCAGATATATCACAGTGGGAAACTAGAAGTGTGGCTGAGAAGCTAAATGGTAGAGAAATGTTTTCCCTCCTTTCCCTGGTGGCCCCTGTTACACAAACACCTGTAGTGTTAAATAGGGAGCTTGTTAAAAAGAGCAAACAGTGGCCTTGGCTTCTGGGGGGGCTCGCTGATCTTTTTCACGGTCCAGGTGACAGAAAGTTGTTGACCCGTCTTCTGTAGACCAGGAGCTTAAATGCAGAAAGACAGAGGACAGAGGCAAGCCCAGGGCAGCATTGCCTTCCATGATTATTACCTGACTGCTTGCAAAATGAATCCATCATCTTTTCAGTTACCCTAAGAAATAGGTGGTAAGATTGTGAGTCTGTTTGCAGGAGAGCTGAGATTCAGAGTATTTAGACCATGTGAACAACCAGCCCCATATCATACAGCTAGTAAATGGGAGTGTTTGGAAGAGAACCAAGTTCTACACAAGCAAAAAGAACTTGACCTGCAGAAACAGATATAGTTCCCATGATCCCGCCAATGGGCTGGGCCAAGGCTTGAATACATAAGCTAGAAATTCAGTAGTTGAGGAACAAATTGGATGAGCAAAGGGGCATCTGTGTTCAGCAGCCTCCTGTGTGTGGCATGTCATGTACATCTGTCTAGAGCACGGATTAATCAGGCCTCAAGACACATAGTTGGCAACCAGTGAGGCCTGCTTTATGATGCTTGTTAACTATTAATGCTCTCGTGTTCTTGGGACTACAAATCTCAAAGCTGCCCAAATATTTCTTTTGTCTTTCTAAAAATCCATTTTGACACATGCCCACATGTTTTCAATGCTCAGCCTGAACACATGTCATTTATAAACCAGCAGCTCACATAAGAACCCTGATTTCACAGCAATAACCATCTATGGAGAGACAGGCCAGAGCCAGCCAGTGGCCTCTGCACTAGCAAAATTCAGTTAAAGAAACAACGCAGTGTACAAAAGCAGATAATTTAGGGTTGTTTTTTCATTCTGTTGAAGAATTAGCTGCAAAAATTCCCTGAGATTATTTAATATATGTCTTTTATGTTTCTGTTATCACACGAAATACTTAATGTTTTGAATGTATGTAGATGTTCCAGTGTGCTAACATAGAAAACATGTGACTCGTGTCAGAATTAGAGGACCAGCTGGGGAACTTCCTGAGCCCAAGACACACATAATAAAATCATATAATATTTTGAGTGCTTTAATATGCATTAAGATGCATTTTAATGTTCTTTATATAAATATAATACTTAATATTTTGAAAGAACCTATTGTATTCATTCTATTTTTAAGTATATTTGTTTATTTCATTCGATTCTTCCAACCACACTAAGAAATATATATTATTATACTCTACATGCTAAAATATGAAAACTGAGGAACTTAGATTTTAAGTAACTTATGCAAGATGAGACATCCAGGAGGGGGGATGGGGCTGGGATTCAAACTTATGGGCCCAGGGCACAACTCACATTTGGAACATGCCAAGAATATGTGTAGTATTATTATTATTCAGAAAAGGAGAGAAAACATTCAAAAAAGTAAAGTAAGATTGCTAAGTCCACCACAGCCAAACTGGTGGTAGGGCTGGAACACAAGACTTTGACCTCACGGCCACTGTTTTCCATTTGATTTTCTAGGGGAGCCCATGGGAAGGAGGGAGTCCAGGGAGCTTCAAGTCTGCTGGCAGCAAGGACGTCTCCTCTGGGAGTTGGCCCTCAGTCATTTGTTTGAGGTAGATGAGTAAGAAACAAAAGGCGACTTTGGAGAAAATTGTG
Source organism: Nannospalax galili (assembly GCF_000622305.1). Classification (NCBI taxonomy): domain Eukaryota; kingdom Metazoa; phylum Chordata; class Mammalia; order Rodentia; family Spalacidae; genus Nannospalax; species Nannospalax galili. Next base: position 3,645,742 of record NW_008360324.1, on the reverse strand, counting down.
CCATCTTTTGTCTCCAGCAGGCAGCTGGCAAAGCACTGACCTTTACAAACTTCAAAGCAGGCGTTTAACCATCACACATCTACTCCGCCTTTTGGAGACTGGAAAATGTTGATTGCTGTTCTTCAGCGCTACCCTGGTCCTGATGTGAATAGTCCCCATAACCACTGTTTTAGTCCAGTCATGTGCCAGATGCTGTGCGAGCTCCAAATGATGTTGAGTCCCCATAACTGGCCTTAGAAGGAGAAGGTACCACTCTTCTTCACAGATGAAGAGACGAGGACTCTCAGAGAGAAGCTGACTTGCCCACAGCCATTGAGCTGTTTAGCAACAAGGACATGAACACCTTCCTTGCTGCATGTTGCCTCTCAAAATACAGGTTCATTGCATTCTCTCTCTTTCCATGAACCCCATCCCTAGTGACCCCTCATTAGTTTCCTAACCTCCATAGATTTTCCAATTGAAACACATATCTAAAGATCGAAAGCTACCATCCAATTATGAGAACATGTGACATTTGTCTTTCTGTATCTGGGTTGCTTCACTCAAAATGAAAGGTTGAATGGGGGTGAGAATGGGACATCAGGGCAGAGGAGGAAGTAAGGGAACGGGTAACACGAAAGGTCTTTGGAAGAAGTCATCTGAAAACCTACTACTATGGAAGCTTCTTAAAACATATACATATATGCAACATAAAAAGAGTTTCAATGTAGCTATCCTACAATAGGGCTTCAATGACCCTACTAGACACTACAGGTTAGGATATAAAAAGCCCAATGCCAGGAATGGACTCCCTCTTTTAAAGTTGCTGTTCAAGTGATAGCCCATAGACCCTAAAGCAATGCTGGCTATTGCCATTGTTCTCTGTTGGCTTCCAGAATTTGATAGTAAGACCCTATTTTTTAAGATACTACATATGTGAGTCATGTCATAGAACAAAAAATAAGAAATCAAACTCGTACTGATAAAGCTTCATTTCTGCTAGCTAGCTTTCATAACACTAGAAAGTGCTATGCATGCTACTGGAAGAGGAGAGTAATAATCAACCTTACCCGTCATGGGAGCAACAACAATGACTGGCCTGGCAAGATATGCCCACTGGTGCAATAGTGGTAGAAATGTTATGGGAGTAATAAGCCACCTTCTGCCTGAATATAAGGCCCATTTACAAGATGGAACCCACACTTGTCACTGTTACCTGTGACTAGACAGGTCACAGGCTGTGGGGGACAAACTATTATTAATATTCTGCTAAATAGAAATAGTATTAAGCCAACTCCTAATGACTTATTGTTATAACCATAGATTAGTACATCTCAGCTCTCATTGGAGAGACTTCTTCTTGCAGTGGATGGTGGAAATGCAAAGTCCTACAACTGGTCATCATGAAAAGAATTAGAAACTGTGGAGTGCTCAGCCCTAAATGGAACATCTATATCATACCTTCTCCAAAGGTTCAGGGATCATTATGGAAGAGAGTGTGGAAAGAGTGTAAGAGCCAGAGGTGGTAAATAAATAAAAGAAAGCCATGACCATGTTGTCCGGACACAATTGGGCAGTTGCAAATATGAACCCACAGTGATTGTGACAGCATTCACAAGACCTGTGCAAGCCCAAGCCATACAAAAACCCAGCATGGACTGGGAGGTAGGCAGGAAGCCCTAGCATTAGCTGAAGATTTATTGGTTATTGATAGTTGCTGGGAGAGGGAGAGACAGTTTTCTTTAGGGTGTGGTACCTGGTAGGTTGGCCAAACTCCAAAAGATAGAACCACACCCAAGAGCATTTGAGGAAGACAAATTAGACTCATAGGCCTTTTAAACAGAAAAGTAATAACAGAGACCATGAATTTGAGGAGGGGGTATAAGGGTGGGGTAGAGATTGGGGAGGGGGCCTGAATATTATCAAAATATACCATATGAAAATCTCGAATAATCAATAAAAATTTTAAAAATATTCAGCAGAAGTTTAACTATTTGTTTTATATTCATATAGTTTTACATTAATTTAAGATAAAAGCAAATTCATATACAAATGAGGTGGATGTGCTTGTATTTTTACATAAACAAACAACAACAATAAAAATCGAAATTCAGTTCCAAAATGAAACTTGTGTCCTGGCTTCCTCCTTTGTCTGCTCGGTTTTCCGTCTCTCCAGCATGGCATTTTCACCCTTGTAATAGTCAGGGTAAAACCTTGGAACAACCTTGACCTTTCCCTTTTGTATTTCCCATCTAGTATGGCTGCAAATTCCCAGATCCTGACATGCCTCATCGCTCACACGCTGCCTCCATGGTCAAAGTCCCCATCACCCCTTCCTGGAGTATTGGATAAGTTACGGCGTGTCTCCCTACATCTGTATTGCTTCCCAACAGCCTACTCACAGGGTAGCCTACAAAATGGTTCGTTAAACAAAATTCTGATCGTAAGGCCACTTCCAAGGACTCTTTATTTTCCCAAAGAGAAAAACCGAAGCCCTGGCAATGGTTTTCATGGCCTAAAAAACGATGCTTCCCCCAAGATCCCTGACCTCCTCTTCATTTGTTTCCTTCTGCCCTGTCCTTCCACTCCACCAAGCCAATCCTTGTACCACTGCTCAAATACACCAGGATGCTTCCAGTTCAGGACCATGGCTCCAGCCGTCCCCTCTGCCTGCAGTGTTACTACCCAAATACCCGCAAAGCCCACCCTTCCCCATAATTCCTTCAAAATTTTATTTAAATCACTGTCCTAGCAAGAGCTAGCCCAACTGCTTCCACTTAATTGCATCCCTCATTTCTGAAATGCTCAGCCCCAGTTAGGATGCTCCGTGTCTCCCTGGCTTTACAGCACTAGGCATCACATCACAGTAGACATAGCCTATAGAACGTGAATCCAACAAGAGGAGGGATTCTGTCTGCTTGATTCATTATTGTATTTCCAACATTTAAAATGTTTCTTGGTATCTTAAAAAGACACAAAATAAGTAACAAGAATGAATTAATGGAGGTCAAACAAATACAGAAGACCCTTTCTCTGCTGAAGTGAGAAGGACCCATCTGAGTGTAAGGAGGTGTCCTCGGACAGCATCCTCCCTAGCACCAAGTCTTATTCCATTCCGGAACAGCCCTACCTCAGCCTTTCCAAGTACCTGGTCTGGGGGCCCAAGATGGAGGAGAACATGCTAGAAGTCTGTGAATGGTATAGGTTCCTAAGCATGCAAAAGAAGCAAGACGACCTCATACTGGTGACAATTGAGGCCAGGTTCTACTCTGACTGAGAGTTCCAGTCTTCCTGTTGTCATCCATTGTCAAGTCGGAGGGATCAGGATACTGGACAGCATATCACTTATTCTATGGAAAGGATCTTTTCCCCAGGATTGAGGCTTTCCTTAAGACTTTTAAACTGGAATTTGCCAGAGGTCAGAGTCTTGCCAAGCTGTCTACTTTAGTAGGAGCTTACCACTAGCTGAGTACAAATCATTATCTCAAAAATACCATTGGGATGTCTGTGTGTGATTGTGTGTGTGGTGTGTGTGTTGCAGCACTGAGGATTGTACCTATGGCCAGCCATTCCCAGCCATTAAAGATTATTTTAATTTTGATTTTATTATTGATATTGTTGATATAGGCAATGTGGGGATATTTGCATTCCACAAGAAAAGTATGGAGGGTTCCCAATTTAGCTCTGTGTTACAGCCATCTGTAAAGTGGTGGAGGCCCCACTCCTCTGATTGGCTTCCAGAACCTCAGGTATGACTTGGATGGTGGTGATTTCTTTGCTCTAAGCCACTCAAGAGACATTCCTAAGATCCCTGGCAATTTTACCAGAAGCCTGAAAATTCCTGCCAGGAACTCCTTTCTAAATCCATTTTGCATAGTTTGTAGAGGAGCATTAAGAGGTCTGCTTCTCCTGTGGATGGTCCAACTGCCGTTACCATCCACCTAGGAAGATAGGAGATGAATATGACTTCCACAGTGAGCTTGATAAGAAGGGCAAAGCTTACTGACGGGTTCCAAAATTTCTGCCAAAAGAGGGAGTAGTGGAAAACAGGCAGAACCCTGGACCTGGAGTTAGGGGACCTAAGTTTGGTCCAAGTTCAGCCTTGCTCTGTGTCTTCAGGCAGGTCATTCCCCTCTCTGAGTCTTGCTTCCCTGCTTTAGGGAGGAAAGTTTACCCTCCTTGGATGCCTCATTAGATCACTCAGAACTCTGCAAATTACAAAGTTCTGCTTAAACATTATGCAGTTTTATATGTCTGAAACAAAGAAAAAACATGCTACTCCACAGGTTGCTAGGAGGATCCTATGGGAAGTTTCAGAGAGGTTGGGCAGACAATCTGAGCAGGGGTTATCAAAGCCTGATGCTGTGGGGTTACTTGAAAGCACCCAAATTTGGGGCACTAGTTTCCCTTTGGCCATGGCACTGTGCTGGGTTGATACTGTCAGAAGAGATTGGGTCTCCAGTGCCTTTTACCATAAAGACCACAGAAGAGTTGGAATCACCTGAGTATAGCCCAAGGCAGGGCCTGGCTTTGTTTGGATGGCCTCTCTCATTTATTTATCAGCTCCCTAGGGAAGGAGTTAATGTTGTGTGGCACTGACAGGGAGAACAATGCATCAAGTATTTATAGCTCTGCCCCTGCACCTGCAAGGGCTTAGCTTGGCACCAAGCATTGGCAGGAACAAGAGAATGCAGTTTTCCATCCTCTGCATACAGCAGTGAGAAGGCATATTTGTCTTTCATCTAATTCAAGGTATGTATAGTGAGTCATGGGCTGGGCCTTACTGTGTGCTGGGCTCTATGAGGTACTGAGCCCTACAGGGCGCTGGACCCTATAAGAGGAACGGCTGACACCAAGGTAGAATGAACTAGCTCAGCTCTGCTTTCAAAGAGCCTGTTAAGAATGGAGGGATGAGTTCTGCTCATCTTAGTCCAGATTCTGACTTTGAGCTAGCCTTAGTGACATGAACTTGAGTCTCCAAACCTCAATTGCTTACCTGAAAACAGAATAAGAAGATATAACCAATCACACAGGACTTTGGTGAGTTTTAATATAACTCTTCGAGAACTCCTGGCACACAGTGGATATACAGTCATCTTGTGTTGCTGTTGAATCTTGTTGGAATGAAAAGATACCGCACATGAAACAATTAAAGAACAAAGCAAGGCACTTCTGCTAAGGTGCTGAATCAAATACCACCAGGTGTTAACCTGTGTGGCACTGACAGCCACCCTCGCCCCCCCACCCCCAATCCCTTCTGGAGGACCTGACAATGGAGCATCTGTCTGACTTCAGAAGAGAGGGAGGGCCCACCACCCACTGTCAAGCCATTCTGTCAGGGTGATGAATACTCCACCTCTCCACAGCCTGTCCATGTCTATACCCTCTCTGCCTGTGCTGGAGGGTCGTTCTCCTTGACATTTAAGTTTATTCTGACTGCAGGTCTGTAGCAGATTTCAGGGGATATAAGTAGGTAATACTCAGGTCCATCCTAGAAAACCTTACAGAGCACTAGGAAGGCCATGTGAGTGAGTGTGTGTGTGTGTGTGTGTGTGTGTGTGTGCGCGCGCGCGTGTGCGTGCATGTGTATTTAAGGTGTTTGCATGTACAGACTCAGCTCATATATTTGGATGTATATTTTACACATTTATATGTAAAGAGAATATAGTAAGCCCCGTTTACATATTATAAACAAATATCGTAGTGTTTTAAAGCAACAAGTTCTGCCTGGGGGAGAGGACTCTGGGAGCTGCTCTGGCTGTCCGTTTGACTTGCTCTCTGATTAAATGACATAGGTTTATCCGTGTTTTCTTTTTAAAATATTTTATTATTTTTATTTTATGTGTATGAGTGTATTGCCTGCCTGGAGTTATGGATAGTTGTTATCCCCCTTGTGAGTGCTGGGAATCCAACCCAGGTCCTCTTCAAGAGCAGTCACTGTTCTTAACCTGGGTTTGGTTCCCCGCACCCACATGGCAGCTAACAAGAGTCTGCAACTCCAGTTCCAGGGGGATCCAACTCCCTCTTCTGACCTCTGCGTGCATTGCGTGACACGGATGTACTTACATACATGCAGGCAATATAATCATACACCTAAAACAAAAATAGTAAGATAAAAAAAGAAACCAATCCTGGAAGATTAGTTTCAGTTTAGAAAGAGAATAGAAGGATAGTGAGAATTTTTAGAAAGTAAAGCACAAGAGTGACTTAGGGATGTGGTTCAACCAGCCACAGAGGCAGCAGCTCTGGTTGCCTTGGGTAGAGAGTGTTGGAAGCAAAGGCGGGGGTGGAAAGGTCAGGGAGGCAGTGGAGGTTCCTTGGAGCTGAAGTGCAGGGTGGGGTGAAGTGCACTATGGGAGAGAAACTAAAGAGGGCTGAGGCCTGGGCATGAGGAATGTTTTGTGTCCAAGACAGCATAGTTCCATCTTTGAGCACGGAAGAGACTGGATGAGGACAGTGTTTTGAGAAGTCTTGCTCTCAGCGTGAAGGAAGCAACAGAGTGACGTGAAATCAGCGAGGCTGCAGTTTGCTCTGCGTCAAGGCGAGAGGTGGTGGGCACTGGAATGGAAAGGGGACAACAGGACGTAGTTGGGAGCTGGGTGCCGCCTGGCTAGGGGATGGCTTGGTATTTGGATGCCGACAGAAAGGCAGGGCAGTTGCCCCTAAAACACATAGCACAGCCCCTTCTCTGCCTCCCAGCCTGCCTACCCTTCTCACAAGGCCAAATTCTCCAGCCCAACAGGCAGCACCTGGCCCCTCAACTTCCTCCCACCCACCTTCTGCTCACATCCGGCAGCGTCCCCGCCCCCACCCCTGTTCAGAAATGGCTCTCTTGAAGGTCACCAAGGCCCTCTCCTGATCAAAGCAGCAGACAGAGCCCCATCTTCAACTTCAAATTCAATATTGTTGACTTTTTAGTCTTTGAAGTTATCTCTACGGCAAGATTAAACCGGTTTGTGCCAGCTTTTTGCCCTCTTCTCGTTCTCTGTCTTCTTTCCTTTTGTGTCCCACAGAGCAGCTTCTCAAGGGATGTTTCCTCTCTCTCTCTGTCCTCCCTCCTAGAGCAACACCTCCTGTCTCATCTTCAACTCTCCATCTCTTTCCTCTGTGCTGGGTCTGAATCCCAGCATTGGGACCCCATTTGCCCATACCTGTGGGACTTGGGAGTTGAAGTCGGGATGACTTCAAACTCAACATGGTTCTTCTTCAGTGTCACCTCCTCCTTACTCCCGTGTTTCTGTTAATAGTCTGTCATTCTCCTGGCACCTGCACTAGAACTTCCAGAGCCTATTTAAATTCTTCAGAATCATCTTGGTCCATTTTGCTCTGAGATCTCACAGCCACTGTGCTATATAGGCCTAGACCTTACTAAGGCACAGAACTTGCCTCTGGGTTCTCTTTGTTCAATCTTTCATTATGAACTGTCCTGCCTATAACCACCAAATCCATCTTCCTAAATATGGTTCTTGTTATAAAAACTCTTTTCAACACATATTGAATCTCTGTCAGTAAACTGATTTCTGGGAAAAGGAAAATTAAAGCGAACATATTAGTCTGAACAGACAGACTTGAGTAGCAGTACTAGCCAAAAAGCAATGTAAGACAATAATGCAAGCATAAACACTGCTATTGGAACACAAAAGAGCTCAGCAGTAACTTCCAAGGTGAAGTAAAGAAAGCCCGAAAAGCTGACATCCAAAAGGGTAAACAGGGGCTTTAAAGATAAAGAAAGGAAGAAGGCTGAGTACATAGAATGGGAACAACAAGAACAAAGACACTCAGGCATGAGAGAATGTGGATTGTGGGAGAATGGCGGCTGACTGGGTGACAGGAAGATGCAGTAGGGGTGTGGCTCTTGTGTGTCCTGTGAGGAGTTCAGACTTCTTCTATAGGCAGTGGGGGTGGGGGGGTCACAGGATCGCTCATCAAAGGATAGCGTGATGGCTTAGCTGTGAGTGAAAAGGAAACCAGAAGCAAAGCATGGATCAGGTCTGGAAGGGTGGTAATGGCAGACGCAAGGTAATGTTGACATGCAAATAATATAAACACCCCAGTGAAGCTGGGGATAAAGTCGTACCTGGACATGCCAACGGCCCTTCAGCAGATTCCTGAGAGAGCATTTAGGAGATTAAAGTCAGAACCAGAGGCACCAAAAATGGATGTAGGGGCAAGGCGATGCTGATGAACCAAGGGAGGATTCACCTGTCTCTAGCCACACTGTGGCTCAGTAGCAACTCTGCAATTAAAGGACTGAGTGTTATGGTTTTCAGATGTGATGCCTCAAAAGTCTTTCTCGGTGTGCGCTAGGATGTCTTAGATCGCTCTCTCTGATACTCAAAGGACAGAGTGGAGAATTTCATAAAGGAGAACACTGGACCAGGGAAGTCAGGAGCATTGCATGACAGGCTGGTTCAGGGCCAATGGGCTAATGGGCTGAGATGGCTGCTTCAACTAAATAATCAAAAACCCACAAGCCTTAACCATCTCTAGCACCCAGAATCAGAGAAATAAAGGACATAAGAGTTGTGAAGTAGGAACCTCTGGATGGGGGCTGGGGCAATAACTCGGTTGGTAAAGTGCTTGCTGCACAAGCATGAGGGCCTGAGTTCAGAACCCCAGTACCCACATAACAAAAGCTGTGCACAGTGGCAGGCACCTGCAATCCCAGCACAGGGGAAGCAAAGACAGGAGGATCTCTGGAGCTTGATGGCCAGCCAGTCCAGCCAGTCAGTGAACTCCAGGCTCAGTGAGAGAGCCTATAATCTAAAAGTAAGATGGAGCAGTACTGAGGCAGACACCTTAGGTCGACCTCTGGCCTTCATGTGAGTGTGCATGTGGGTGCATACCCACACACATGCGCACTCACATAGGCACACGCACACACACACACACACACACACACACGAACCACTGTGTGTTTGGTGGCACGTATCTATTACTCTAGCTCCTGTAATCCCAGTACTCAAGAGGCTGAAGCAAGAGGATTTTGAGTTTAAGGCCAGCTAATGATTTACACACACAAGAAAAATCATCATAAAACATCTTTTACAATAAACTCATTAAAACATCTAAAAATGATGAGCTGGGTGTGGGGGCCCACCCCTTTAATCCCAGCACCAGGGAGGCAGAAGCAGGCTGATTTCTGTGAGATCGAGGATCTAAAACTGAAAATACCACTGAGAATCAGAATTAAAGACTCTTAAGTAATTAGAAATTGATTTAAAAAACACAAGATCTATAGAGGGAATCAGCGAAATAATAGCTCATAAAAAAACTAAATAGAAAATTAAACCACATTCATGAATCACGAGACACATAATTCTTATTTATCACTTAAAAAATATGAAATTGTGATAATTTCAAAGTAAATCCTAGATGAACAGGATAAAGTAACACTAAAATTTGTGTGGTATAACCATATAGACATGTGAACAAAAAGAAATAGTCTTTATATCTACCATATATTAAAATGTTGCAAATATAATTAATTAAAACTGACATGATAAAGCCAGCAAGGAAAGTTATGCCAGATAAGCAGAAAAAAGGATTCAGAAACGATTTTCATATTATGTGTATGCACCACATTCATGTTCATATATACGTGAATCTGGTTTATCACAGAAAAGAGCTCTTGGATCAATAACAGAAGGATAAATAATCTAATCAATTGTGACAGGAAAATCAAAAAGCAGGAAAAAAATGAAATCAGAACTGAAATTCACACTTCTTATAGCAATAAATTCCAAATCAATTAAAAGTATAAGTGTGAAACGCGAAACTATAAGATGAATTCACAAGAAAATTTGTAGACTAACATATTCTTGTGTTGAACAAAGATTTATTAAGCCAGATATATAAGATGAAGAATTGATGGATCTGACTACATAGAAATAATTCTGTTTTGCGTGTGTGAGAAGGATCCTGACAGTTGCTAGATCAGGAAAAAGACATTGTGAAACACCTGGCTGATGAAATCTAAAAGGAACTTGTACAAATCTAGAAGCAGGCAGGAAACCTGAGTGAAAAAAAAAAGTAGGCCAAGAAAATAGAAAGACTCTGTGCTTTACTGCACTCTCCCCATGCCCTTTTAAAAAACAGAGCTGAATCAGTGTCTATTCCTCAGATCCCTTGTGATTGCCTATGGTTGCATTCTCCGGGTCTGCTGGCTGAGTAGCAGTTTGTGATTTCAGGTGAGATGCTATTTCAGCCAAGGCAAGGATGTTTGACAAAGCAGTAAAATTGGTTTGGGGCCATGGTACTAGACAGAATCCCAAAGTAATACGCAATGATCACTTTGCTTAAGAACTTTGCAAAATGATCAGTGATCATCCTTCCACTATCTTCTATGTTCTTTCACTATCCAAATTTTGATGCAATTTTGTCTGAAATATTTTCAGTCTTTCTTTTTACTCTTTGTCTATTGCTTTTGTTTTTGTCTGTGAGAGGGTCTAGCTATGCAGTACAAGCTGACCTTCAACTCACAAACCTCCCACCTCAGCCTCTTGAATGCTGGCATTACAAGTGTGTTCCACCATGTCCAGGTCCCATTTGTTCTTTGTTTCCAAATGTGCATAGTGTTAACTGATGTTGAAGAGAGAAAACATGTATATTGGCCACGTATTATGTTCTCCAGAGACATGCAATGTCTACCTGAGGGACAAACAGAATCACCCAAGCTAATAGGTGATGCAGTTTTAGAAACTGGATGGCAAAAGTTTGGAACTATACCATCATACCATTATACAAAAGTGAAACCAGAAGCTGATGGCAAGTATAAAGTCATTGACTGAGTTTTAAATTCCAGAGACCATCCATGTTGCCAGAGGTGTCCCTAACACAGGGCGTCGGACAAAAGCACCTATGGAGGCACACTTAACTTAAAACTTTTTAAAAGTTGTAAATCAAGGGGCTGGAGCGATGGCTCAGTGATTAAGAGCAGGTTTGATTCCCAGCACCCACATGGCAGCTAACAACCATTCATAATTCCAATTGTAGGGGAATCCGATCCGACACCCTCTTCTGATGTCCACAGGCATTGCACAACACAGGTGCACTTACATACATGTAAGGAATACACTCATACACAAAAATAAAAATAATAAATAAAATATTTAAAAAGTTGTAAATCAAGCTGACAGGTAATTAAATAAAAAGGTCCTTTTTTCCTAGGCTCTTATCTTAAAAATATACTTTTTCATAATATCAAAAAGAAAAATGGGCACTGCTGACCCTGTATAATGGAAACAGCAAAGTTTTCTAACAGTCATTAACCATTTTTTCACATTCCTGAATGTTTGACTGATGAACTTGTATCGAGATGAATGACAAAGTGACAAAGCAGTATTATACAGTAATAGGCATTATTATTCATACTTGTTGAGACTTAACATTTGTATTTTATATAATATTTATTTCCAAAATTGTATTATGTCTAAGCAAAATTACAATTATATTCTGTGTGTGTGTGTGTGTGTGTGTGTGTGTGTGGTATGTGCACATACTGCTTACTCCCTTCAGACAGGGTCTCTCACTAAATTGGGTGCTAGGCTGGCAGCCAGCAAATCCTATTGGTCTTTCTATTGAATTCCAACACAGAGAAAGACTCTGTGTGGCCATAACTAAGACCTAAACTCCATTGAATACTAGATTGCCATTGGGACCATAGCTCTCCTCCGACCAGGATTCTCCTTTGTTGTTCATTCTCAGATTGAAAGAGCCTTGATGATGGATCCTCATGTTCCCAGCTCCTTCTTAGCAGGCCTAGACACTATCTGCCCTCTAGGTAATATGTGTGAGGCTGGTTTTTGTTTGTTTGTTTGTTTGTTTTACTTTGTTTGTTCAGTCTGTGTGACAAGGGGCTCAACCTGGTCTTTTTAATTTTCATCCAGTGCTGGTAGTCCATAACCTAAGAAGAAGTTTAATGAGACACAGTCTGTGTATGATTATCAGTTGCTCTTTATACCTATGGTGAAGTCAGTGCTAAGCAGGACAAAGTTGCAAAGCAATCCCTAGGGGAAACAGGAGCTCACTGAAGGTTCTCAGAGGATGCTATGGTTGCTCAGAAATGGCCGTAGGATCTGATAGGACTGTATGGCATTAACTACCTCATGACCACAACTGAGGCCATGAACTTGAAGTCCAGTTCTAAAACCTCACAGTTATGTAGATTTGGACAAGTTAATCTTTCTGAACATCAGTTTTCATATCCGTTGTATAACACTTTTAAATGTTGTCTTGATAGGAAAGTTGTATTTGATAGGAATAAATGGAGTAGTATACATACAAGGGCATGAGACTCACACAGGTAATTAGAAGAAAGCACAGGAAGGCAATTAGTTGGATGCCATTTAAACATGATGCATCAGGGTAGGAGTTTGGTTGACAAGTGACAATGATGTAAAATAAAAAGGTAACCAGTTAAACTGTAGGAAATAAGTGTTTTTGAATAGCAAGAAATCACTTTCAAGAATTTCTGAGTCTTCTTGTGAAAACCAAAGAAATGTATAGAACATTTCCAAGGAAAACATTAAGCATTTGGGTGTCATAAGAAGACACACTTCTCTAGTTGGGACAGAGGTTGAAGATTTTTGGATGGATCTGTGTTATCATTAAGAATAAAAACAGGTAAAGCTACAAACATGTAGCTATTAATGACCATGTATGCAAAAACCTAACGTTAACATTTGTAAAATGAGGAAGAGGTGCTGAAATGTCTCCAGATTTAGGAAAGTGGAGTTACACAAAGAAACAACCAGATTGACCAACTCCCAACATGGACTAATATAAAATGAAAAAGCATATTAAAAGCAGCACAGAAAAACTCAAAAAGGAATTCAAGATCAGAGTCCATATATCAATTATTGTCTTAGCCACACCAAAAGGACAAGCTTAGTATGTATTACTATAAGCCTATTTATTTCAAGCTTTGTGTTATTGCATGTATCCCTTTGAAAATTTCCTTGCTGGCACTGGAGAGATGGCTCAGTGGTTAAGAGTACTGGCTGATCTTGCAGAGGACCCAGGTTCAATTCCCAGCATCCACAGAGCAGCTAACAACCATCTGTAACTTCAGTTCCAGGGGATCCAACATCCTCTTCTGACCGCCACAGGTATTGTGCAACACAGGCACTCACATACATGGAGGAAATAAACTGATACACATAAAAAATAAAAAATAATAAAATAAAACTTTTATTTAAAAAAAAATCTCCTTGCTAAGTTTGTGGTAAATACTAGGCAATGTTTCTTTCCTCTTTGCTGGTTCCTTCTCAGTGTTGAAATTGGAAAAGGTGGTGGGAAACTCCATCTCAACAAAGATCCTGTGAGAGACTGAGAACTAACTCAGTGGTCAGCTCAAAGTAGGCAATGAGCTAGTCAGCATGTCAGCTTTTTTCTCTACGCAGATGTAGCTGGCAACATGTGTTTCTAAAGCTTTGCATATCTTCTAAAACCAGGGTCTGGCAAGTGAGTGAGCTTGAGGAATGGCCTTTAGAAAGAATGCCTTTGCTTTGTTCTCCTTCCATGTGCTCAGTGCAGTTCATCAACCATAACAAACTATGCAAGTGCAGACCAATGTGACTAAGTGGCTGCTTATCTTGCAGGCATGAAACGTGGCTTTCCAGTGAGGTTCGAGGAGGGATTCTGAGAGAGAGCTGTGGAGCCACTCTCTCCTCAGAAAGGGACCTGAGCCCATCAGCGTTGTCAAGGAAGCTGGAGAAATGCTGTATATTCTAGGCACATGTGTGAATTGTGCAACTGCTTTACAACCACAGGCTTACCAATGTCAGTTTAATTGGTTCCAAGTGTAAATTTATCCCGAAGCCACTTCTTTGCTCTAACATTGTTTCTCAGGTCCCACAAGTTAAATGGTGGGGAAAGCTGCTTGTCAACAATGCCAGATACTGTGGCAGTCAAATAATCACCTTTTCTTTTCAAATGTTACAAATTCTCTATTACCAACCCAGTGATAACAATTACAACGATGGTTAGTGATAATAGTATCAGCTGCAGAAATGCACAATCAGTGGAGCTGATCAAAGGTAAAACTGAGTGGGAGTTACAGATGAAGAAAATGAAAGGATGGAGTGTCTGTTACCAAGCCAGAACTACATTCATTATTTTCATGAATTTCTTGAAGATCAGTGAGGTAGCTGCCATTATTCCCATTCTGCATATGGAGAAAACTGAGATAAAGGGTAGAGAAATTGATGAAGACATCTCAGCTAGTGAGAGACATATCCAAGGGGGCTGGAGAGATGATGGTTCAGCCGTTAAGAGCACTGGTTGTTCTTACTGAGGTCCTGGGTTCGATTCCCAGCACCCACATGGCTGTTAACAACTGTCTGTAACTCCAGTTTCAGGGAATCTGACTCCCTCTTCTGACCTCCACAAGCATTGTACAACATGGGTGCACTTACATACATGCAAGCAATATACTTGTACAGGTAAATTAAAATTAATAAATAAAAATTTTAGAAAACAGACATATCCAGGATTCAAACCCAACCCACCACTGTCAAATCTTTTCACTGTTTGCCAACAGGTCTTGTTTATCTGTCTTGCTCTTTTGGGGTCTTGTAGATTGGAGCCATATCTTGCATTTGGGAGTTTCTTCCTAGGGAACGGAATCATTTATGTGACCTTCCCTGGAAGCTGGAATTTTAGTTGACCATTGTCAGGTCACCCAAGCAGAAGCTTCCAGCAGTTGGTTGACCTGGATCACTGAGTATCACCCATGGGACTCATTAGATTCCTCCTGTGGTAGAGATGTGCACTGCTCCATCTCAGAATTTACTAGCTACCTACTTACTGGCCTAGATTTCAGATTTGTTTAAGTGCCTACTGTAGTGTTGAGACTTAGCAGGGTCTATCTACCACAGCTTGCTTTTCAATGCTTACTTTATGAAAAACAGTAGGATAAATCTTGTCCTCTGTAACATTGTAAAGAAGACTAGTATAACCAGGAGGCATTAGTATGGATCTCAGCCTGTGTACAAATGGCATTTAAAACTGTGAGCTCAGATCATTTATTTTAATGGGAGAGTGAATTCAGTAGATTTATGCATTATTTTTGCTTTCACCAATGATTAAAGGTACAACTAATTCGCAGAAATACCCATGGGGCCATAGAACAAAAATAATGTAAAATTAAGGCGTGTATGCAGGGCTTCCCGGAACAGATTTTAGATAGAAGAAAGCCAGTCACCTGGACTGACTCTTAAGGATTCCAAAGCTGACATTTGTGAGTTCATAGAACCACACATTCTAGTACAGTCCTTCTGCCTTCCTCATGATACTCCAGGAGAGTCTATAACTGTACAACTGTCCTATGAAAAAAAGAGAGAGATTCAAATCAATGATCCAAGGATCCAATATATGGAGAGCGTGAAAAAAGAAAATGGGCTTGGTGTGGCCCAGTTGTAGAATACTTGTCAACAATGCTTGAGGCCCCAGGTTAATGTCCTTGATCTATAATACATAAATAAATACATAAATAATCAAACTAATTAATTAAAAATAAAACCAGAAATGAAAACAGTAAGTAAAAACAGAAGTGCTAGGGGACTGGAGAGGTGGCTTAGTTGTTAAGAGCACTGGCTGCTCTTGCAGAGGACCCAGGCTCAGTTCTCAGCACCCACATGGTGGCTCATAACAGTCTGTAACTCCAGTTCTGGGGGATCATACATCCTCTTCTGGTCTCCACAGGCACTGCACACATGTGGTAGAGTTGCATACATGTAGCCAAAACATTCATACATATAATTTAAATAATAAATAAAATATTTTTGTTAGAAATGGAAGCACTAAAAAGAAAGCATAAAACAAAGAAAATTAAGGAATCTAGACCTAATTATTTGAAAACATCAATAAAACTCATAAAGTAACAGATAGATAATCAGAAAAAAATGAAAGAGAGGAGGTATTGTCTCCCAATAAAAGAATTGATGGGGGGACAGCAGAATGTATCTTCCAGACATTAAGAAATGGTTGTGAAAACATTAATAAGTTGAACAATGTGAATTATTGGGAAAATGTTTTTAATTAACTAAAACTTTGTTTCATTTTTTACTCTTTTTTGTAATTTTCAGGTATTTTTGTACTCCCCTGTTCCCACCTCCCCTTATTGGGACAATTCTTGAAAGGCAAAAAGTAACAAGGTTAACAAGGGAAGAACTACACAAATGAAAATATTTAAATATGTTTTAAAAACTGAATTTGAGTTAAAATTTTCACCCAAAGAAAACTCTATCCCGAAATTGTTTTATTGCTAACCTATATCAAACACTTAAGAAGAAAATACCAAGTTATTAATATTACAAATAAAATATGAGTAATAATTATCCCATGGACACTTAAAGGGCCATAAGACTCCTTTAATGGATAATTTATGAAAATATATTGAAAATACATAGAAAGAGGATCAGATTATATCTTGGAACCAAGTGGTATTTGTTCCAGGAATACAAACTGGGTTAATGATTAAGAAATAAGTCAATGTAATTCAGGGCATTCACAGAACAGAGGAGGAAAAAAATGAAGTGGAGAAATCTTTGTAAACCAAAACTTAGCAAACATAACTTGAGAAGAAATTTACCTCTTCTGTATCTGTGTGTATCTCTTCTATAAACTGAACCTATAATGTAAAATCTTTTGACAAAATTAATTCTCAGCCAAGCTGATGAACTTACTGCAACATGCCCAGAATATGTAGTCCTATACAGGCTAAAAAAATAGACAAGGAAATATTTTTCTAACTTATTTTGTGAAATCAAAGTTATACTGAAATCAAAATCTGAAAAATATATCTCAATAATTATATCAATGATCAATATTTTAAAACCAGGTGAATTTTCTTAAAAACATATTAGCAAATCAAAGTCAAGAATATAGAAAAAGGATCAGATTATATCTTGTGACCAAGTGGTATTTGTTTCAGGAATACAGATTGGGTTAATGATCAAGAAATAAATCAATGCAATTCAGGACATTCACAGAACAATTGGGAAAAAGTCATATAACTAGCTCATATATGTAGGAAATACAGATGGAAAAATTCAACACTGATTCATGGCATTAAAAATAGTGATAATTTAGAAATATATGTAAAAAAGAAATGTGAGATATATGGTTCCATTTATGCAAAGCCTAAGAAAAGGTAAAACAGTAATATATGCTTAGAAAACTCCTAAAATGGTTGGTCTACTGTGGTAGGAGTTGGGGTTTGGCCATGGAGTATGCTGGGAAGGAGCAAGAGGGAAATTAGCATGGCTCTCAGGATGGTGATTGTCAAAACTCAACAAGCCATCATTTATGAATTGGGAGTAGGCTAGAGGCCACTCGGGGGTAAGAAAGGAGAGAGGAAGGGTAGCTGCCCATGGACATCAAGTACATAGCTCTGGTGTTTAGAGCACAATACAGAAACTACAGTCTACATTCCAAAATAACTAGAGAAAAATTTAAAGCTTTTCAGCATATAGAAATATTTGAGGAGATGGGAATGCTTATTACTCTGATTTGACCTTTGTACACTGTATGCTTACACTGAAGACCCCATACATAAGTGCAGGTATTTTATCAAGTAAAATATGTAAACATACATCAGAATGAACACAGTAGCTTTTAAGTAAGCCCATATGTGACACATGCCTGCACATATATGCTTCACATAAACACACACACACACACACGTACACATTGATCTGCCATTGATAAGAAAAGAACAGCTGAAATTGAGGAAGATGAAGATGTCAGTAGCTGTGTAAGTTTTGGATCCTGCATATATTAAGCAAGGTCAAAGTATCTAGATAGCAAAACCTCATGAACAATATTTGCACTGAAATTAATTGACAGCATAGAGGGGGTGGGTCCAGTCATCAACAGACATGAGATCTGTCAGCACCAGAGTAATAGAAAGCAAAACACAAAACAAGTGCCTGGCTCACCTGGGAGTGAGAGAACCCCAAAGAGCCAATGTGTGACCACTGGGCAGCACAGTGGGCAGATGTGAGGACAAAAGCAGAAATTCAAAGCTGTGATGAAAAGGTGATGTGATAAAGAAGTAGAAACCAAATTCAACCTCAACAGATGCAGATAACTTTAGTAGCTACAGAGGGCAAGCAACCTTCCCGAGGGAATGGAGGTTGTGCGGCAGGGTCCAGGGAAGACTGAAATTTATAGGAGCCTAGAATGGGATTCTGGGGGGGTGTTTTGTGCTTCTTCCAAGAATCTTGGGAGGGGAGATGAAGAGTTCGGACAGGGAACCAGATGTCTTCTGCAAGGGGCTGATAAGGAACCAGACATCTAGGCTAGAGGCTGTGTGTTGTGAAATAGATGTAACTTTCTCCTGGCATGGGAAGCAGGATGGGCAGGTAGTTTGTCAAGCTGATTTTCCTTTAGAAGCAGTTTTGCCCACCCCTCTAGGTGAGTACAGGGGGCTTCTCTAAGGCTCATAAGACTTGTGAAACTCTAACCACAGGGTCTTCTTCTAGGAGGGAGACCTTAAACATTGTGGAGAAAACCTTAGAGATAAATAGAAGATAAGCAGACTATAGAAAATGAAAAGATGCAAATAGAATTAGAAACAAGACTATTGTCAGGAAATCTCAACACATGAACTCAACCCAAGAGCATGTGCTAAAATCAATTGCTCTACAAAGGTACCAAAAGAAAAACACAATTAGGATTCAGCCGATCAAGTTCCGGGTGCCACCAACACACCACTGTGATAATAAAAGGAGGGGGGCAGGACCTGTAGATCAAAAGGAGTTTGAAAGACAAACCAAGAGTTTAAAATGTGCAGGATTTAAGTAGAGCACCTATGTCTGTACCTTCAGGCATGGATCCATAAAGGAATGCAAGGACATGATCACCATAAACATATGGAGCAGTGGTCATATGTTTAAGGGAGAACTGGTGCTGTGACTGGGCTGGAACGCGTGGAGGGCCCCCCTTGGGGGGTTATAAGGGCGTTTTCCTTGTAGTAATTCACTAAGGTATATATTTACAGTATTTTCTATCTCTCTGTTTTATTTCAGAGAAATAAATATAAATGATAAAATATGTGTGCATATATGTGTCCTGTATTTAGACTTGTGTATATGCATGTGTTGTACATTTATCATCTGTCTTTCTGCCTGTAATGCTTTAAGAGAGATGGTCCAAGAAAAAGGTCTCTCCCATTAGGAAGGGTTCTATAGAAAGACACTTACATCAAACATCTGCCTCCAAAGGCTCAGACATCACTGTGGAAGAGGGGGTGGAAAGACTGTAAGAGCCAGAGGTGTTAGATGACCACAGGGAAACAGCACTTTCCAGAGAGCTGGTCTGTTACTCATATGAATTGACAACAATGGCAATAACATGTACAAGACCCACGTAAGCTTAAGTCAGACAAAATCTCAGCATAGATGTGGGGAAGTGAGTAAGAAACCCCAACTCTATCTGAGGACCTACTGGAAACAGATGGCTGCTTGAAAGGGGAGAGGCAGTCTCTTTTGAGGGTGTGACTCCTGGTAAGTTAACCAGGCTCCAGTGGATGGACCCACACTGAAGGACATTTGGGTACACAAATTTTACTCTATAGGCATCTATCTATCATCTATCCATCTATCATCTATCTATCATCTATCTATTTATCTATCTATCTTCTATCTATCAATCATCTATCTATTTAGCTATCTATCATCTATCTATTATCTATCTATCATCTATCTATCATCATCTATCTATCATCTATCTATCATCTATCTATGTATGTACATGAAATTGAGCGGGGGTAGTAAAAGGGGGTGCAGACAGATAGAGGAGGGGCTCTAAATACTCTCAAAATATGTTGTAATAAATTCAAAAAATTCAATAAAAAAGGAAAAAAGTTCAAAGTGCATAATAAAAATCCCCAAAATACCAAAATTATATATAACAAATGTAACATTACCATTAGATATGGTTTTCTAGTTTTTATTTTTTAATTTTTATTAGTTTGTGTGTATGTATGTTTCTGTTCTGTATACGTGTGTGTGTGTGTGTGTGTGTGTGTGTGTGTGTGTGCATGTGTGCAGGCATAGTCTCATGTTGTAGCATGCATGCTGAAGCCAGAGAGCAACTTTATGGAGTAGGTTCTGCCCTTCCACCTTTAAGCGAGTTGGGAGAATCAAACTCATCTCCAAGCTGCTGCAGCAAGTACCTTTACCTATTAAACCACTTAACAAGACACTCAGTACATTTGTTTTGATTTTATTTGATGCTAACAAGCATTATTGCCTTACCATTAAAGTCTATGTATTCACACAAAAAAAGATAGAAATGGACTTTTATATACTGGGGCTAAAAAACAGAATCCCACTTCTCTAAGCCCTCTACATCAAAATGAGAATTAAAATAAAGGCCACTTAAAGCTTAGGCTGGGACTTTGGCTATTTATCTGTGAGCAATGTCAAGCATTCTTGCTTCGGATTTTCCACCCTCACATGTACTCCACTGGGGCCTGGCTCTCCCTTTGTCCCAGGCAATTAGCACAGTTTACACTTGACTGATCATTGTTTTGACCCGCCCTAAGTCTCGGCATCCGGACTCCATCACCCACCATCTGTCCACGTGCCAGGAGGACTTCTCAGCATCTCCAGCAAGCACCGGAAGTGGGCCTTGGCCACAGGCCTAACCTGTGACAGGTGGCCAAGGGATAGTCTTCTGTCATTCTTGGTCTCAAGGACCAGTGTTGATCAAAACAACTACAGATTTAATTGTTTATTGAAACTTTTTTTTTTGAATCAGGAGAAAAGAGAAGAGGAGGAGAAAGACATAAAGATGGAGAAAAGATTGCTGAGTGGGCAAGTGGGAAAGGCAAAGTGTGAAGGTAAAAAGAATGAAGGAAAAGGAAAACTGAACAGTAGGAAGGAGAAGGAAGGGAGGGGAGACACAGGAAACCAGTGTGGATGAGGAAGGCGCCTGCCTGGCCAGGGAGGGAGCATTCCTTTAGAGATGGGCTAGCCATTGCCAGAGAAGCTAAACTCTGTTATAACTAAATAGTTTCAGCATTAAGCAAAATACAATCTTTAAGGAGGGTTGTTCCTCATCCTTATCTAAATATTTATTTGTAGAAGGGGTTTCCACGGTAACTGGGAAACAACAGAAATTCCCACCAACTCTACAAAAGAGCAGAACAGCTTCACATTTTGAGATTCTGGGATGCTGGTGGTCAGACTGGGACAGTGGTGACATCAGCATGCTGTGGAGGTAGCTTCAAGCTTGGGTCTTGCCTCTGAGCACAGGTACTGGATATTGAAAAGCTGGTGGGGAATGAGTCCATGTCTAAGCATCTCAAGTCTCCCCAGTGCCACAGGGTCCTGCACTGCTCTAAGTTCTATGCATTGTCCCACCCACCTGGCTAATCCTGGCTAGGACCTGAAACCTTTCAGAATCTGCCAAAGACTGGCCAGTGGCTACAACCGACAACCTTGAACCATGTATCCCAACTCACTCCTCGGTAAGAGAACATCAGTGATCAAGCATAAGCTGGGAAAATAAGATCTTGATATACATGATGAACTGTATATTTTGGATAAACATTGGAGAAGACCAAAGGTGGCATTTAAAATAACGTCTCATCCCACCGTTCAGTCTTGAATGCATAGAAAACACTGAATGGACCTGGAGAGGTAGCTCAGTCAGTAAAGTATTTGCCATGTAAGCTGGAGTACCAGAGATCAGCTTCAGAACTCATATATAAAAGCCAGACATGGTGCTGAGTGCTTGTGATCCCCATACTGGGAAGGCTGCAACAGGCAGATCCATTGGGCCTGCTGGCTAGCGAGCTTACTCCAGTCAGCAAGTTCCAGGCCTCTGAGAGACCCCGTATCAAAAAAACAAGGTGGACTATATCTTCAGGAATGACACCTGAGGTTGACATCTGGCCTCCACATGCAAGTGCAAACATGTGCACATGGGCACACACAGGTGCACTTAACATACACATGAATGTGCTCTCAAACATACACAAAGAGAATAAGTTTCTGAATAGGGTAGAAGATTGAGGAAGTAAATTTTACATAACTCATAGTATTTCTCCACCATTGAGCTTTCAGTTGGGGTCTACCCTTGGGAATTTATTATACTTGTGAGTGAATTTATAAAGAAATTGACTAAATTTTACTTCCTGAGACCATACTGCTAAATGTCTAGAGCTATGTCTAATACCTCACAAATTCTCAGTACCTACATAATGCGAAAAACCAATAAATCCCATCTCTTATATGTGGTTCTAGAGCTGCTTTTTGGGACCTTGCCTGGAACATCTCAGGAAATAGAACTTGTCAAAAAAACCTTTCTTCTTTGGGTAGCTTTGTTTTAGTTCCCACGTTTTGAGACACTCTACCTTTTGCATTTTCTTTCTGCCTCCTTGAGTGTTTAATGTGAAAACTTAACTTTGGAGTTGTCTGATCCTGCAACCGAAAGGAGGGTTCAGATTTTATTCCAGACTCCGCTGGGACTCCTGACTTCAGTGCACTATGTTGTTTGGAGTCTCTCTAGATTCTCTTGCCTGACTTTTGTCATGACTCATGGATGGATCTCCATACAGGATGACTAAGAGCAGGGACCTGAGAGGAACAGAAAGAACCACACATTGAAGGAAGCACCTCTATGATGTGTCAAGGTTAGACCATGAGAGTTGCCTCACATTTTTTGGCAAAGGCTCTTCTGTATCAATCCTGTCCCCCAAATTCAGTGCGTGCTGACTAACCTGATGCTTTCGCAACAGTAAAAAAAAAAAATGTAGGTTTTATTATTGTCTCCATTTTCAGGTATGAAAACTGAAGCCTAAGAAATCACATAAATTGTTCAGTCTACAGCGAATAAGTGGCAGAACCAAGAGTTAAATTCTAACGATTTTGCTGTGGAGCAGAGAGATTCCTAACACTACATCACAGCAGTGCTGATTCCAAGATGGATTTTCGCCTAGTTTGGTGGGTAAGAAAGAACCTGATAGGACAGGACACATGTAATACTAAGAAAGAATGCACAGTTGAGATCTCCCTCATGGAAAACAACTACCACTATCATGATACCCACAGATTATTTTCCATATGCTAGATACAGGCTGGGATTTTATTTTCGGACTAAGCCTGTGAAAGGTGAAATTGAGCTTTCAAGTTGTTCAACATTTTTTCCAAAGTTGTAGTCCCGGAGCTGGCAAAAGTGAGACTTAGTTTCTGTCCCTGGCTAAGGCTCATCATGATCACTGTGCTCTACTGTGTCCCCCAACCACAAAGCCACCACTCCTAGCCAGCGGCCTTGTCATACCTCTCAGTCCTCAGCCACATTCCCGGTGACTGTATCGGAAACAGGGCTCTAACGCTGAGTGCTGTACCACTGTCTCATCATTTGTGTAACGGTGGGTAAGGAAGGGGACGACTTCACACCATGTTGCAGAAATGGTCCATCTTGAGCTGAATATTTTTCCTTCTCAAATTGACCTAAAATACAGTATAATTGGGATGAGCTCAAAATAAACCACACACAAAATAACTGAAATTGGAAATACAGTGTACAAACTCTGAGCTACCAAAATATCACTCTGCAGGAGACACATCTCTCGAGAGTTAGTAGTTTGACCAGATTTTTCCACTGAGGCAAATCTTTCAAATTGTGTACATGTCCCACAGTTTGGAATTTCTGACATTTTCCACATATCATGACTTGCGATATTTAAGTAAGTAAAATTGTATTTTGTTCCTAATGTGTGAGGAGGGCAAACAGCCATCTGACAACTTACCTATAAATAGGGACATTAGTTTTTAAAAAAGGTTGATTGATAGTTGATTCTTTGTGCAATGAGAGGGGAGTAGATCTAGTTAGATAAGATGTACATTGTGGGTCTGGAGAGACAGCTCAGCGGTTAAGAACACTGGTTGTTCTTGCAGAAGACCCGGATTCAAATCCCAGCACTCACATGGCAGCTAACAACTGTCTGTAACTCCAGTCCCGGGGGATCCGACAGTCTCTTCTGACCTCCCTGGGCATTGCACAACAGGGGTGCACTTACCTACATGTAGGCAATACACATACACACATAAAATAAAAATAATAAAAAAGATGTAGATTGTGGTAAAATAGGCACAATTAAGAGGCATGAGCTGGGACAACAGGGACGCCCCAATGCCATGTTAGAGTCTTAGCTTTGGTACCAGTAAACATGTAATTCTGGTTATGCAGTTTTATCTTTGGGTTTTTCATCTATAAAATAAAGAGTGGTCTCTCAGGTCCATAGAACTTATGATCCTCTGGTTGTGACATTGGCTAATCAGGGTGGACATTTGCCCAGCTAGCTCCCTACAGAAGTTTAGCCACTAGTCAGCATGACACCATTAGCTTAGCTTGGTATTTGCTGCAATTTCTGGACCCCTGGGTGGCTCCTTCAGCTCTAATGCTTCTCTCTTCCAGTTGTCTTAGCACAGTCAGGATTTTAAAATATTTATTTTTAATTATGTACATGGGGTCTGGGCAATATGCATGTGTGCAGTGCCCACCAAGTCCAGAGATGTCAGATCTCCTAGATTTGGAGTTACAGCTGGCTGTGAGCTGCTTGATGTGGGTGTTAGTAACTGAACTCTTGTTGTCTACAAGAACAGTACATGCTCTTAACCATTGGACCATCTCTCCAACCCCCACACACTCAGGTTTTGATTCCGGCCTAAGTGCCAACATTTGTTGATAGCAAAAGTAAAGACAGAACACAGTAGGTATGGGTACATAGTGGCAAAAGGAAATGACCACTCTCTGGGATTTCCCACAGTCTAAATTCTAGAAGATTTGCAGTTTCTATTTTGTTGTTACATTTATTTATTGGAGGGTCATGCATATCCCATGGCATACATGTGGAAGTCAGAGGACAATTTGAAGAAGTCAGTGGATAGGGTCTCCTTCCATCATGTGGATAGGGTGATAGAACTCCAGGTCTTCAGGCTCCAGGTCATTGGGTAAAGCATCTTTTGTCTTTACCCACGTCACTGGCTGAAGATTTGTTGTTTCTTGGTCTTTTTGAGACAGGGTCTCCCTGTAGCCCCAGCTGGTCTGGAACTCAGTATATAGATCAAGCTGATCTTGAACTCACAGATATCTGCCTGCCTCTGTTTCCTGATTAAAGGTGTGTGCCACCATGCCCCACTTGATTTGTGGTTTCTCAAAGCAAAGTTCTGCCCTTCACTTCCTTCAGTATGAAGTTTATTAAGTGAGTCTTGCTGAGTGACGGATACATGTGATGGGCAAGGTCCACAAAGTGTTAACTGGGAGCTTGAGCTCTCCAAATAAGCCCTACATAAGTCAAAGAGGATGAGTTACAGACTTTGCTCCTTAGCTTCCATCCCCTCACCTCCTCCCCCTTCCTCTCTGTCTATGGATACTCCTAGTGGAGGTCCTCAGCATACAAGATGGCAGATACGACTCTCAAAGCCATGGATCTGAACCAGCCAAGAGAGTGCTTTTCCTTTCTACTCAGGACTCATGGGCCTTTGCCGTAGACCCGTCTCTGCACTACAGACAAATAACAGGCCATGGAGGCAAACGGAGCACTGTGAAAGCTGCCAACACCTAGGGCGGCACATCCTTGGCCCTGTGTCTGTGATAGCATAAAGGATGAATTATTAATTATGATTTATCACCGGGATAAGGGAAACGTGTGGGTGATTGTCTCCAAAGACAAGAGTACAAAAGACTGTGCCTGGGGCTCAGGCTTTTATTAGTGGCAGATGAACACTGGAACACAGTAAGAGAGATGTTGTCGGTATTTTTCATATAACCTTTCATGTGCTTAATAAATACTAATTCATTAATTTTCAAAGGAGCTTCAATGCAGAGGAAGCAGTACATCTACTTTTCTCCCCTACTTTAAAGGTTAACCAATTTAGATATTAAAGGTTTATTCTATCACTTTTTAGAAAGAATTTCTAAATAGAATATTTGTTATTTCAAGCACCATTTAATTTCAGTGCAACTTTACCACTCGAACTAGTTCTTCTTCTAAAGGGAAATAGTCAGCATACTAAGATCTGTTTAAGACACAGGCATATTTGTTTGGATTCAGATTATCAGAGCTAGAATGTTTGGGATCTCTTAGTAACTCGAGTAAATACCCCAACAGTGTTCCATTTATTATTTCTAAAAATCCAATTTGTTAGGAGTGATTTTATCCTCTTCACAGTCCCAAATGTTATTTGTATATGCTTCCAAAATGTTTTCTCAGGAAGTGCATTCCACATTTCCTAGAACTGAAAATTTGAGAGCATTTGAGCTCCATAGAGATAATCAACTCTTAAATGGTTCATGTTAAGGCCATTAAGCCTCTCCCCGACTCACTGGCCGATGTACAGGTGGGAGAGAACCAGGAGGAAGTAAGGATTTGGTGCAGGCCCAGGATGACAGGTTCTGTTTGTGGGTTTCACCAAGGTCCTCATCGCCCTCTTACCTCTCTAGGTTAGTGTATTATACCAAGATTCAGAATTTTCCCAATAAACCTTAATTACATTCTGCAAGATCCCATCAAGG
The DNA here is from genome assembly GCF_000622305.1 of Nannospalax galili. NCBI lineage: Eukaryota > Metazoa > Chordata > Mammalia > Rodentia > Spalacidae > Nannospalax > Nannospalax galili. The sequence goes on along the minus strand of NW_008360324.1, from coordinate 3,619,228 downwards.
TAGGTTTTCTTTATTCTACCAAAGACTTTAACTCCATAAAGCCAAGACAAATAACAATGAATTCTTTGGAGACTTGGAGGGCCAATTTGTAACACTCCAATTTTCCTTGCCTGAATTCTGAACACATTGAGACGGAAAAATAAGTATTTATGGAATAAAATGTTTCCATTGTACTAGTTAGTTCTTAAAGAATGTGGCTTAGAACTTGGGTAACAGTAGACTTCCTTCTACGTACTCTTAGTTAAGAAGTTAAAGGCTACTGAGTTGGGTGTACCCCTCTCTGGGCACAAAGACTCTGGACAGTGACCTCAGAAGGTTAGGGACTTTCCTTCATGGTTGAGAACAATTTATGTCCCAAACAGGAAGAGAGAAGCTACGTGGGCCCAATTTCTCATCCCAAGCTACCCTATTCCAATGGGGAATGAATGAAGGTTTGGAAAGAACCCAGGTCTATTCCACTAAAGGATGTCTCTCAATATGGAAAAGGAAATTTCAAGAGAGGACACTTACTCTTTCAAATATAACTCCTCTATTTGAATGTTCCACCTTATGTTTTGTTAAGAAGCTGGGGAATTGTCTTTTTCACCATCTTGTGTTAGGCTCGCTGTTGTCTTGGTTGATGGGGGCCCATGGGTCAACCCTGTTGGTTGAGACTCAGGCAGGTGACTCTACCAGTACAAGAAGGTCTGACAGCCATCCTGGAAACTAAAATAAAGCAGAAGCCTTTCCACTTCCTGCTTGCAGCACAGACACCTGATGTGCCTCATTTCATGAAGAATCAGTTCTCAAAGCATGCATTATTTGCTTTAGAAGAGTTCTCTGCTCATTAGGTATGCCTGGTATAAGAGATAAGAGATAAGAGCCCCGGTTTGTTTTGTTTTCCTTTATCTTTCCAATTCATCCTCCCCTGATACCTGGAGTGGCATAATGCTGAGGAATAATTTCTCTGCTGACAAATTTTCTTTGTCTCCTAACCTTGGCATTTTGGATGTCTTTGTATCTCCATCCCCTCCCTTCTCAGGAATGATGCTCAACCTACACACTGTTATTTTCCTAAGTACATGATATTCCAAAGTATATTGATATTCCAAAGAGGTAGAGGAAATTGAAATGCACTTCTAATATTATCTTCAAAGTTGAGAAGCCCACCACAGTCTAGGGTTGATTGCCTGGGAGGTCAGGAGAGCTGGACTTACTAACAGGATTTCCAGAATGGAATCTATCCTAGGATAAAGCTGCTAAGTTTGACTTCTCTTTGAAGGTCCCATTGATATCTAAGTACATCATTAGTGAAAATATTTAAAGGCTATCAGAAGACAGCTCACCCCAGTCTCAAGGTAGGACAGACTTTTTCCTTTTATTTTAAAAGAAATAAATTCCAAAAGCCAATCCTGAGTTTCTCTCATTTGACTTGAACCTGAACTCTAAGGTAGTATTTGGGGCTTACATTGGATTGCTGGGCTCTAGAAATTGCAAGCCGTGCACTTCAAGCAGAGCTAAGTATGGAATGAGCACTATCTTAGGAAGGACATGAGAGAGGGAGATGCTGTGCGGCAGTTGTGTGAGCACATGATATGTGGACGGTGCCAGTTTACCATCTGTCTGTTACCTGTTCACAGAGAAATTACCATAGAACTTTCTGTAGTGAACAGTTGCTAACCTTCTGAAAGTGAATAGTAAGAAGCCTTCTTAGTATATTTAAGAGATGTATTTTTAATTATATATTTGGGGATATGTGCACATGTGAGTGCAGTTTCACATGGAGTCCAGAAGAGGGTATCAGATTCCCCTGGAGCTGGAGTTACAAGGGATTGTGAGTCTCGTGATGTGGGTGCTGGAACAGAACCTGGATCCTTTTGCGGAGCAGTATGTACTTTTTAACCCCTAAGCCATCTCTCAAGCCCCCTTCTTAGTAATTTGACAGGGTAACTATATGACTCTATGGCACTGTTTCCCAAAACTGTGTCCTGAAGTAAAGCAGAACTTCATCACATGCTGAAAAACAGCTGTCCAAATAATTACAAGTACTATAAACTTTTATGAAGTTAATTTTCTTTTAAGTGAATGGCTCTGAGCCTTAGACATGCTATAGGCATTATTAATCTCTAAGAGTAAACTATGCTGATTTTAAAATGTTTATTTGACTCTATGTCTGTTTTCTGTGAGTTCTGAGGAATTTAGAGAACTGCTTCTTTAAAGGAGAGCCTAAATTTCTTGGAGGTAAAAATAATATTTTCCCTTTATATTTGGCTTCATCTGTTCCTCACAAGAACTTTGTGACAGGGAGTTCTACTTATTTGAAGGCATCAAAACTGTCATTTTGAACTTAATATACTATACTGCGCTGTGACTCATACTTCTCAAAGGAAATTTGTTCATTAAATCGTTCATTTGTTCATCACAATGAGATACAATGTAAACATGTTTCCTGGCTCAAATGGCCATTTCTAGAGAAAGCTGGGAAAACTGTGTTTATGGCTTGGCAGGTTTGGGAGTTTTTAAGGTCCCCAAAGCTCAGCAATACTAGGCAACAGTACATTGCTGGATTTCTCTACTGTATTACTCAAAGCTCACTGACTCTAGGGTAAAAAAAAAGATGTCTTTGACATGTACTTGAAATGAAATCTTATTATGCAATAGGAGTGTAAGATTTTAGTTCTTAGCTAGGGGTCATTCCATTATGAATTCCAGAACATCACTGACCTTATACCCCATAATATGGCTATCCTAGTGTGAAGTCTCTGTGTTTGCCCTGGGCAAACTTTGACGGAGTTCTCAGGATTCCTTCACTTTCCCATCTCAGATAACCAGTGACACAATGTCAGAGGCTGGCAGCTGTCTACCCAAATACCCTTCCTTTCCATTCTAGTACTCAGCTCAGTGTTAAGTGAGTATCATGAAACATATATTCTCCAGCCTCCCTAACTGTGTCATGAGAAGTAGCTCTGTTTGAAGATGAGTCGTGTCACTTCCGGGATTCCGCCTTACAAGGCAGCTGGTGTGTGCCATTTGTTCCTCTCCTACTTCCCCCTCAGTCCACCCTTCCTTTGATGCATCTGGGATAAGAACTTTAATCTACCCAGCGTCTTGAGCTCTAAAGATGCAATTACCCTGAGTATGTTACCTGGAAAGCTAGAGGAAGCCTGGACTTGACGTCTACATCTGTAATATCAGTCCTGAAGCATTTATCCCTGGTTTCCATTATATAGAAAGTGAAATAAACCTCCACCTCGTTTAACTTGCGAGGTTTTGTTTTCTCTAATTTTATTTTTTTATTTTATTTGGATTGTCTGTCAGTTGAAACAAATCCAATTTCTATCTGATAAATCTGCCAATGAATCTCTGATCTTTGCCAACGACCTCTGTGTGTATATCTTGGCAAAATGTTTGGGGATCAACTCTGTTTTTCAACTCACAGTTAAAATGGGTTTGTTCAATACAACATAGAAGTATTGCTTTACTGCAGTCTCTCAAGAACCAGCCTCCTTACTGTGGCTTCTAGGACTCCAAATGAGTTTCATTTTGCATCCTTTTCTGACGACTTCCAACCCAAGTCACACTACATTTACATTAGCTATAATGCCTTTTAAAATGCTTTTTTTGGTTATTGAATTTTTGCAAACAATACATTTTTATTATATTTATACCCACTCCCCTGTCTACACCACCCTTAATCCCCCTCATGATTCTATCTACCTAAATGCAGGGAATAAGAGACTGCAGAGTACGTATTCCCGAATAAGACGCCTGTATCAAAGTTCTGCCTTCCAAAGCTCAGAGATCATTGCGGAAGAGGGGGCCAAAAGGTTGTAAGGGCTGCAGTGGCTCGTAAGCTCTTCTTGAATAACCTAGCTTTCCTCTTGTTTAAGGCCTTCAGGCTGTTGAGTCCATCTGCCTAGAGCATCCTTTCTCTAAATGCTGACACTGCTCTCCCCTTCATATGTGGTTCTGTTTCGTCTTTGCACTCTTAGGGGGGCTGCTTTTTATCATTCTGTAAAAGAGAGTTAGCACCTAATCCCATCTCATCACTCTCTAACACTGGTCTTTGCTTTTCCCTTTCTGACATTTCATTATGCATACTTCACTGTTTATTATCTGTCTCCTTTACTTTAACATAAGCTCTACAAGAGCAGGGACTCTGACTAGCTTGTTTGGAGTTCTTTCTTAGTATTTATGCGCAATAAATATTATATTTGTTTAACAAATGAGTCAGTTAATCAGTTAGTCAACTATGTGAAATAATAGACTAAAGATATTTCTAGCACCAAGTAAACTAAGTGCTAGTGTGGACTGACTTGTCCACATTTCATAGCCTGGCCCTTCCCAGAGCTATCTGTGTAATCCTACTTTTAACTTTGTTTTTGTTTGTTTGTTTGTTTGTTTGTTTTGAGATAAGGAATCTCTGTAACCTCAGCTGGTCTGGAGGTCACTACATAGACCAGGCTGACCTCAACCTCACAGAGATCCACCTGTCTCTGCCTCCTATGAAGTCCTTTAAAGTCATTTTGTTGAGACATGTCTTCCTGGTGGACCTTCTCAACTATTTACCTTTACTACTCAAATCAGCCAACACCAGTCATAGGAGAAACAGGAAATTAGAAAAGAGCCAATGAATGTAGTGTATGCTGTGGCAACCAACAGCATAGGTCTGTTCTAGACCTTTGACACAGTCTCTGCTGATGAAGCTGTGAGCTCCCCTAACTGAGCTGTGTGTCTTTTGGAACAAAGCCCGTGTTTGAATGAATAGCTGAGACCTGAAGATGTGAAGTTTCATCTTCATTGGTTGTAGAACATGAAGTAAGAGCAGTGGGGGCAGGGGTTTGTTTTCTGCTGTGACTGCCTCTGTGAGTTTAGTCATACAGCTCTAATGAGGTATGGAAGCTGGGCATCCTCTGCTGCTTGTATTTCAGCCTGGCCTTCTTGAGCAGTAGTATTCCAATTGGCTTTCCCACCTGCCTTTATTTTTTATTTATTATTTTTATCTTATGTGTATGAGTGCACCTGAGTCTTACAATGTGGAGGTCAGAAGGGGATGCTGGATCCCCTGGAACTGGAGTTACAGACAGTTGTTAGTCACCATGTGGGTGCTGGGAACTGAAACTGCAAGAGCAGCCAGCACTTTCAGCTGCTGGGCCGTCTCTTCAGCCCCCGACCTGCCTTTCTTACCAGCCTCTTGTTCCCTGTGGGCAAGTTGCTTGTAGACAGGTTTTTTTTTTTTTTAATATTTTTTTTATTTTTTAGAAGAAGCATTTCATTACAGCTTTAACATACTCAATAACAATTTCCAGAGCCAAGATGCATCTCTTTCAAAAGTGGATAAAATTTTTAGGTTCACAGTTGAATTAATACAGTTATACAATATTGAACTCAGTATAAATCCTGTAAGACATAAAATTAAATGATTTTTAACCTTTCAAAAAGATCTCCATTTCATTTTAGAATATACTGTTTCTTACAGAAATACTTATTGTTTTTGCTAATAACACTTAGATGTTGGTGCATGTGCCTCTAATCTGTATGTAACTGATATTACTAGTCATGGTCGGTTGTACTCAGATCCTTGGTACCTGTGTATGGATGTAAAGTCATCGGGTAAATTTCAACGGCAATGTTTATCACCTCTACTACTTAACATGACGTGAGTTTTTATATACTTCCTCCTCAAATATATCTAATTTTTTTAATTTGTTGATTTTTTTTGTGTGTATATCACATAGCATCCCGAACAATCTTATTCATCTATATACCCACTTTCCAGATGGCACCCTCCCATAGGCCCCTGCCCACCAGAGCCCTTATACTCTGTCTTCTCTGCTTTTTAAAAAATGTGTACCAGCCGGTTTTCTTTTATTGGATTCTCTAACAACAAAATACTATTGCCTTTTCTTGGACAATGACTGCTCTGTGAAGTTGTAATGTGAAGTGCATAAGCCTGTAGTTCACCTTGATCATACAAAATACTAATGCTCTACAGGTAAGACTCTTTATTGGCATAGTCAAGCTCAGTCTAGAGTAAGAGGTGGGCTAAGTGAAAAGAAGATTCATTCACTGTGTGCTTTCACGCAATGAAGGTTTTAGAGAACTTCTACTGTAAAGAAGTCTAAGGCCCGGGGAAATGATTCGGTCAGTGAAGCGCTTGCTGTGTAAGCATGAGGAACTGAGTTCAGAGACAGATGGGTTTCTGGGTCTTGCTGACCAGTCAGCCTAGCCAAATCAATGAGCTCTAGAGAGAAACCTTGTCTCAAAAACCAGATGAAGCTGACTGCGGTGGTGCACACCTTTAATCCCAGCAATCAGGAGACAGAGGCAGGTGAAGCTCTGTGAGAATGAGGCCAGTCTGGTCTACATAGTGAGTTCCAGCAGGTCATCTGGGGTACAGGAAGACCCTGTCTCAAAAAAAGAAAGAGAGAAAGAAAGAAAGGAAGGAAGGAAGGAGAAAGAAAGAAAGAAAGAAAGAAAGAGGAAAAAGGGAGGGAGAGAGGGAGGGAGGGAGGGAGGGAGGAAGGAAGGAAGGAAGGAAGAAAGAGGAAAAAGGGAGGGAGAGGAAGGGAGGAAGGGAGGAAGGAAGGAAGGAAGGAAGGAAGGAAGGAAGGAAGGAAGGAAGGAAGGAAGGAAGGAAGGAAGGAAGGAAGGAAGGAAGGAAGGAAGGAAGGAAGGAAGGAAGGAAGGAAGGAAGGAAGGAAGGAAGGAAGGAAGGAAGGAAGGAAGGAAGGAAGGAAGGAAGGAAGGAAGGAAGGAAGGAAGGAAGGAAGGAAGGAAGGAAGGAAGGAAGGAAGGAAGGAAGGAAGGAAGGAAGGAAGGAAGGAAGGAAGGAAGGAAGGAAGGAAGGAAGGAAGGAAGGAAGGAAGGAAGGAAGGAAGGAAGGAAGGGAAGGAAGGAAAACAGACAAAAACTCCAGGTGAAGAGTGATTAAGGAATGACAATAGAAGGTGACTTCTGACCTCCACACACACATACATATGACATACATATGACATATATGCACATGGAGAGAGAGAGAGAGGAAATCAGTTTTATTTTGCTTCATCAGATATATCATAAACCTTCTTGATCACTGAAACGATTTGATTTTTGTACAGCAGAGTTGTATCTGAGTTTGACAACACTGCCTACCAGTATCTGAAAATTGATGGACCTGTTTTAAAATATTTGAAGGATCCATCAGCATTTAGGAGGTAGAGACCAGAGAAGCTAAATAGCAGGTAATATGGAGACCAGTCCTTTGCACATATTCAAAATGGCAGTAATTGAGCACACACTTAATGACATTTTAAGAATCCTAGTCTATACTAACTCATTTTTTGCTCAGATGGAGAAAACAGCTCAAACAGGAAATGGCCTTCATGAAGCCCCACAAGTGATCGTGGTCTGAGTCAGAATCAGTCCTGGAACCAGCTTGTCTCTTCTCCCATCCCTCTGCCATCGTCCACATGGTCTCTAGTCTGCTTACACTAGCACATTTGAGAAAAGCTGTCAGCTAGAAACTCCCTTAGAGTGTCTAGAGTATCTAAATGTTTGTGGAAACACTGATTGATGAATGATTCAAAAAATGAAGCAAGACAGGAGCGAAAGCAGAACTGCAAATAGCTCTTATTCAGCAGCTACTATATCCCAGGCCACTGGTACCTTCTTGGCTTTTTACTGCCCCGTTACAAATTTATGACATATAGGTCACTGCTCCATTTTGAAAATGAAGAAAATGAGTCTTGAAGGACTTGGGTAAAATTCTGAAGGTCACAGAGCTCATGGAAGGCCATGAAGGCCAGCCAGCTTGATTTTGTGTGAATGTACAGTCTGACAACTTTCCAGTCACCAACCTGGGCTCTTGTTGGACAAATGAGAAGCACCCTGCAGAAGGAGAAGAGGACTTCTTTTCTGGAAAAATGCATTTCTGCATTAGCTACATTTCTGTTGTTAAAAAGGAATTTAAATATCCTTAAGCCAGAATCAGCTCATGGAATCCAAGGAGAATTTGAATAATCCAACTATGCAAAGGCAGGAAGCAGCCACCTACTGCACATGTGCACATGGCCAACAGTGCTGTACTGACTTTCCTCCTGCCTCTGCTTCTCATGCCTAATTTTTAAAATTTTGACAATTTCATACTTGTATGCAAGGTCTTATGATCATAACTACTACCCTATTACCTTCTCTTCCCCTTCCAACTTCTGCTGACCCTGTTCTTTTTCCCAACAAATCTCCCACCTATTTTCATGTCTTTCTTCTTGTGAGTGTGCAGGTCTTGTGCCAATGGTTGCACCTGCTGTGTGCTTCTGATTCCCATGGCCACGTCATACCCAGAAGATGGTGTATCACAGCACTTCCTCCCATCCTCTGGTTCTTCTAGTCCTTCTGTCTCCTTTTCCTCAATGTTCCCTATTCCTTGGAGGAAATGATATAGATGTCATGCTTAGGGTTGAATGCGCAACAATAATTTATTCTCAGCTCTTTGACCAATTGTAAAACTCTTCATTAACCATTGCCCACTGCCAAAAGAGGTTTTTCTGAACAATGCTGCATCTGTGCTAATCTGTGGGTATAAACATAAATATTTAGAAGGCAGTTTACATGTTCATTTAGTAAGACATCAGTAGTAGAGTCCCCCACAGGGCCTGTGACCACCCTAGCCATAGGCTTTTGACCAGGTTTCAGTATTGGGCATGTATTCCTTCTTGTAAAGCAGGTCTCAGATCTAAGCAGTTGGTTACCTCAAGAACATTCATGCCACCATTGCACCAATGGGCACATCTTTTCTGGTAATTCAATATTGTAGCACCCGTGGTCCATGGATGAATAAGATCATTGCTGGCTATCAGGAAGGAAGTTTTCAAATCAGTTCTTGTTTGATTTCTCTGCATCCTGCTTTCAATGTGTGGGATGTCTTCATCAATGGTGTTTTATCATTGAGTTCTGGTAGGCCAAGAGCAGGAAAATAGACTATATTGGGCTGCCTGATCAACAACTCATAGGTAGGTATCCTGCACCTGGCACTGGGATTTTAGTTTAAAAACCTATTACTTCTGGAAAGAGCATTATCCACCCATGTGGAGTACATCTGTTCAGATTCAGTTTTAATTTGGTTTATCCCCCCCACCCCCCACCCCATTCTCAGTTGTGTCTGCTGGGTTAAGAGCACACAGCAGAAACACAGTGGATAGGTCACTTCTGTAGACAGAGTAGGTATCCTCAATAGTTGGCTGTGATCCACCTTGGCCACGTTGAGGTGCTAGAAGTTTCTTTTGCACCCTTTCCCCTGCTTCAGTGTTTGGGCTCTGTCTACACTTCTTCAGAAAAGAGTTCTCCATGCTCATTATGACATACCTGTGGCGACTAATCCTGGGTGTCAACTTGACTGGATCTGGGATTAACTGAAATGAGAGAGATCTTGATTGGATCATCTGAAGCTGGAAGACACACCCTAAATGTGGGTGTTACCTTCTGATGGCAGCCCTTATAAAAGGCCACGGCAGAGGAGAACGCCAGGCTTCTTGTTGCTTGCCTTCTCTCTCGCTGGTGAGTTCATCTTGCTGCTGTAGACTGAAGACTAGCTGATCTTTTGGAATTCGTCAGACCTTCAGCACCAGGTTGGGACTACTGAGACATCCAGCCTCGTGGACTGAGCGACTATGGATTCTCAGCCTCTCCAGTGTGGTGCAGCCAGTGTTGGACTACTCAGGCTCTATCCTGTGAGCTAAGCTGATAAATCTCTATACATATATATTCATTCTACCGGTTCTGTTTTTTTTGGAGAACCCTGAATAATACAACACCCTTCTGGCTGATAACATTTAATGTGGCATTTTACATTTCACTCAGCGTGATGCAATGTGACCTGCCAGATACTGATGGAACCCATTTGCTTGTGACAGGCCTTTATGAAGAATTGTCCCCCTTCTTTGAAAAGTTCCCTGATGGATAAAGCTTAGTTCTTACCTTGCATAAATGTATACCTGGAAGGCCTCAAAGGTGGCTGTAGCTAAGAAGGGAGATTTGGGGGCAGTGGCCTTGAAGGGGGGGCTCCTCTGATGGTCTTCCAAGGGATCTGATGCCTGCTTCTGACCTCTGTAGACAACACACACACACACACACACACACACACACACACACACACACAGAGGATAATCTCATGGACAGGGTGAGGGCAGGTATCAAAGGGAGAACAAAGATACCTAGTCAGGCCCTAGGAACACAGCAATGTCACCTAACAAAATAAATCTTCCAGCCAGCACCCCCTTGGAAAATAGTCCCTCTGGAGTCACTGGGTCAGCATCACGGAACATTCCATGGTAAAGGCATGTCTCCCATGGGGTGCCTACCAGGATATGTCCCAGGCATTTATATCGGGGGGTGGGGGACAGAGAAGAATGGAGTAAATCTTCATTCTTATCAAATCTGTGATTGACCTCTACAGTGAAGGCTGGAAACCAGTTTTCTGGCACTAGGGGTCTTGCTTTCCATGACATGGATGGTCCTAGGAAAATCTCAAAACTTCTCCCTGCACTGCATCCTGATTGCTGTCCTCTCCCTCTTTCTTTTCTTTACTGTTGATGGTCACTGTGAGTTTCTTCACATATGGGCTTGTTCTACTGAGTTAGGACCATAGTCTGAACACTGAGATTTTTCTTCTTCTTGATTTTCATTTGCACTAACAGCCTGACTGTAAGGCTTGCCAAGAAATGGTTCACCTGAAGGGTCCAGGACTGGTGTTTTCTTTTGGAGTTTAAATATTTTATGATGACATTTCTAAAAAAATGCCTACTAGGACTTTAATGATCATTACCTTTGACAGGCAGTGAAGAAGAAAGTAGAGACAGGGAGATTGTCACTGAGTATTTAAGAATAGACCATGTAGACAACCTTGTTCACCCTCCCAGCTCCCCCCACCCCCATCTCTCCTCCTAGCATGGACACTGGCCCATTTCTTCTCTTGGCACCCCAGACCTCTGGACTACATTCTTGGCCCAGATGCCCCACTGCTTTCTGATCCTTTGCACCCATGCCAATCCCAATACCTTGGTCTGGTCCCCAGGAGCCCTCAAAGTCTGTATCCTCCCCCACCTTGCCTTTGCATACCTGAGACTGGCCTTCATCCCTGGCTGTCCCATCCCCAACCTGGATTCTTGAGACCATCTCCTTCCCTGCTTGCTCTGGCTTCCCAAGACCAGCCTCCTTCCCTGACTGCCTGGGAGTCCTGAATAAGACCTCCACCTAGAAATCCTCCCAAATTGTACTGTGCCTGCTGACTAGAGGGATCCAGACCTTAGGAGAAAGCCTGAGAGCATCTGATCCTCATCTGACTTGGGCCTCTGTGGGAACTCCTGAGCAGCAGGACTAAAGCCATCTGGCCCCTCCAGTATAAAATCAAAAGAGAAAACCTGAAGCTTCAACCAACCAGCTTTTCATGCCCAACAAGGAAAACACAAAGGCACATAAAGTTCACAAAAAGAAGCAGACCTAAACTCAACAAAGTTAGGCTTGAGTGTCACACAAGAATCAGAAACTACAAGAGAAATCCACATAACAAAGTCACAGTGAAAAAACAATAACATGGAAAACCCAAATAATATATTCCCTCCAAGTACCAACAGTCCTGTAAAGGAGTACAATGAGAACCCCCTAGATATAACACAGGACAGGAACTCAAAAGAACAATTATAAACATGATGAAAGAATTCAGTGAATTTAAAGAACACACAAAAAAAGAAATCAAAGAACTGAAGGAAGATAGGGATAAACTTCTGAATGAATTCAGAAAAGAGTTAGAAATATTGAAGAAAACTCAAACTGAAATGAAGAAGGAAGTGAAACACTCGGTAAGCCAATTAGAAATGACAGGAGAAAGCCTCACCAATAGGATGAATGAAATGGAAAAGAGTATCAAGGCTGGAAGACAAAGTGGACAAATTAGACCCCTTAAGCAAAGACTATGAAAAAATGTAAGAAAACACAAAAATGGAATATGCAGGAATTATGGGACACCATAAAAAGACCAAACTTATATATCATAGGCATAGCAGAAGGAAAAGAATCTCAAGGTAACAGTATGGACCAGATCTTCAACAGAAGAAATTTTCCCCAAATTAAAGAAAGTCATGCCCAAACAGACAGGACCAAATAGACAGGACCAGAAAAGAAACTCTCCATGGTGCATCATAGTGAAAACAATAAACATGCAGAACAAAGAGACAACACTTAGAGCTTCAGAAGACAAACAACAAGTCACATATAAAGGAAAACCCATCAGAATTACAGCTGACTTTTCAGTGCAAACTATGAAAGCCAGAAGATCCTGTACCAAAGTATTCCCAGTTCTAAATGACCACAGATGCCAAGCCAGATTACTTTACTCAGCAAAATGGCCAAAATGTCTATTACAGTCGAAGGAGAAAGAAAAATCTTCCATGACATAAATAGGCTGAAAAATTCATGGCCACAAAACCAGCCCTTCAGAGAGTTCTTGAAGCAATACAAAGAGCTGAAGAAAGGAACAACTATATCCAAGGGATACAGAAAGAAACTTAATGAAGGTGTAACTATGGAAACTCACAGTTATACGAAGAATGTGAACAGAAATCAAATGACAAGAATCAATACACATCTATCATTAATACCTTTAAATATCAATGGACTGAACTCCCCAGTCAAAAGACACAGACTAGTTGAATGGATTAAGAAACAAAACCCATCTTTTTGTTGTCTACAAGAAACCCATCTCACTTTCAAAGACAAGCACTACCTTAAGGTGAATGGATGGGAAAAAGTATTTCAAGCAAATGAAACTAAGAAAAAAAGCAGGCGTTGTAATTCTAATATCTGACAAAATCGACTTCACACTGAAACTAATCAGAAGAGATAAAGAGGGCCACTTCATTCTGATCAAAGGAACAACTAACCAAGAAGATATTACAATCATAAACATATATTCACCAAACTCTGGTGCACCCAACTTCATAAAAACAGTACTATAGGACTTTGAGACCCAGATTAATCCCAACTCATTAATAGTAGGGGACTTCAATACCCCATTGTCTCCATTAGAAAGGGCAACAGGGCAGAGAATTAACAGAGAGACATCTGAATTTAACAATACCATACATCAAATGAACCTAACAGACATCGACTGAATATTCCACCCAAGCACCAAAGAATATACTTTCTATTCAGTGCCCCATGGAAATTTCTCCAAAATCGACCACAAACTGCACACAAAATAAGCCTCAATAAAAACAAAAAGATTGAAATAATTCCATGCATTCTATCAGACCAAAATGCAATAAAGCTTAAAATCAACACAGGAAGAAACCCTAATAACTACATGAACACATGGAGATTAAACAACACACTCCTGAATGACGAATGGGTAAAAGGAGAAATTAAGAAAGAAATAAAAGTATTCCTGGAACTAAATGAGAAGGACAATGTAACACAATAAAAGCTCTGGGGTATTCCTGGAACTAAATGAAAAGGACAATACAACACAACAAAACCTGTGGGATATGCTGAAAGTGGTTCTTAGAGGGAAGTTTATAGCTATAAGTGCCTACATCAAAAAATCAGAAAGAATGCAAATAAAACCTCTGGGACACATTGAAAGCAGTCCTTAGAGGGAAGTTTATAGTTCTAAGTGCCTACATTAAAAAATCAGAAGCCAGGGGCGGTGGGGCAGGCCTTTAATCCCAGCACTTGGGAGGCAGAGGCAGGTGGATCTTTGTAAGTTCAGAGATGAAAGGGGAACCATCACAACAGACACCAAAAAGATCCAGAACATTATAAAAGAATACTTTAAAAGCCTATTCGCTACTAAATTTGAAAACCTAAAATAAATAGACAAGTATCTAAAAGTTATGTAAAACTAAACCAAGAAGAGATTAACAGCTTAAACAGGCCCATAACACATAAGGAAATTGAAACAGTAATACAAAATGCCAGACACAAAAAGCCCAGGACCAGATGGATTTACAGCAGAATTCTACCAGACATTTAAAGAAGATCTACATCCAACTTAACTACTTAAGTTATTCAAAATGATAAAAATGGAGAGAGAAGCTCCAAATTCCTTCTATGAAGCCAGCATCTCTTTAATGCCAAAGCCAGGTAAAGATACAACCAAAAAAAGAAAACTATAGACCCACATCCTTAGTGAGCATAGGTGCAAAAATTCTCAACAAGATACTTGCAAACCACATACAGACATACATCAAAAGGATCATCCAGAGATGCAAGGATGGTTCAATAAATGTAAGCCGATAAACACTGTAAATCATATAAATGGGCTCAAAGACAAGAACCACATGGTCATCTCAATAGATGCACAGAAGGCTTTTGACAAAATTCAGCATGTATTTATGTTCAAAGTCCTAGAGGGAATTGGACTGGAGGGAACATACCTCAACATAATTAAAGCCATACACAACAAACCCACAGTCAACATTCTAAATGGAGAGAAACTGGAAGCATTCCCATTAAAATCAGGAACCAGACAAGGCTGTCCACTAGCTCCACTCCTTTTTAACATAGTACTTGAAACTCTTGTGAGAGAAATAAGGTAAGAGAAGGAAATTAAAGGAGTAATAATTGGAAAAGTAGAGATCAAATCATCCCTTTTTGCAGATGATACGATATTATATCTAAGAAACACCAAAAATTCTACCAGAGAACTCCCAGACATGATTAATACTTTCAGTAAAGTGGCAGGTTACAAAATTAATCTACAAAAGTCTGCAGCCTTTCTATATACCAATAACAAGCAACCAGAGAAAGAATACATGGAAATACCTCATTTCACAATAGCCTCAAAAAAATAGAATAAAACATCTGCCAGGCTTGGTGGCACATGCCTTTAATCCCAGCACTTGGGAGGCAGAGACAGGTAGGTCTCTGTGTGTTCAAGGTCAACCTGGTCTACACGGTGAATTCCAGGCCAATAATAAGTAATCAGAGAAAGAGCACATGGAAACACTCCCCTTCACAATAGCTGCAAAAAAATGTCTCAGAATAGACCTGACCAAAGACATTAAAGAGCTCTGCAATGAAAATTTTAAATCTTTAAAGAAAGAGATTGAAGAAGACACCAGAAGATGTTGATGGATTAGAAAAATTAATATTGTAAAAATGAGCATCCTACCAAAAGCCATTTATAGATTCAGTGCAATGCCAATCAAAATCCCCATTACATTCTTTACAGAATTGGCAAAAACCATCCAAAGATTCATATGGAAGCAAAAAAGACCTGATAGCCAAAGCAACAATGAGCACTAAGAGCAATGCTGGGGGGATTACTATACCAGATTTTAAACTATATTACAGAGCTATAGTCATTAAAAACAACATGGTACTGGCACAAAAACAAACCTGCAGATAATGGAATAAAATTGAAGACCCAAATATGAGTACATGCAAATGGGCCAAGAACATCCACCGGAGGAAAGACAGCATGTTCAGCAAATGGTGCTGGCAAAACTGGATCTCCATTTGTAAAAGAATGAAACTAAACCCCTATCTTTCACCATTCACAAAAGTCAGCTCCAAATGGATCCAAGACCTCAATGTGAATCCTGAAACTGTGAAACTGTTAGAAGAAAACATTGGCAATAACTTTCAAGATATAGGTGTAGGAAAGGATTTTCTAAACCAGACACGAATTGCTCAAGAAATAAGGTCACAACTCAACAAATGGGACCCCATTAAACTAAAAAGTTCCTGTACCTCAAAAGGAGCAACCAAGGAAGTGAAGAGAAAACCCACAGAGTGGGAGAAAATCTTCACCAGTGACACATCTGACAGAAGTTTAACATCCAGAATATATAAAGAACTCAAAAAACAGAGAATCAATAAAGGAAGTAACCTAATTAAAAGATGGGCTAAGGAAATGAACAGAGAGTTCTCAAAAGAAGAAATAATGATGGCTAAGAAGCACCTTAAAAGGTGTTCAACATCAGTAGTAATTAGGGAAATGTAAATTAAAACCACTGTAAGATTTCATCTTAGCATCAGACCAGCTAAGATCAAGGGAACAAATGGTATCAAATGTTGGAGAGGATGTGGGGAAAGGGGAACACTCATCCACCGCTGGTGGGATTGCAAACTTGTTCAACCCCTATAGAAAGCGGTGTGGAGAATCCTTTAAGGATCCAAGTGCAACCTATTATGACAAGTAATAATCAAATACATAGAGATTAGAGATTTATGCACCAACATCTCAGTGTTAGTAGCAAAAACAATGAGTCTTTCTGCAAGGAACAATATATTCTAAAATGAAATGGAGATCTTTTTTAAAGGTTAAAAAACTCATTCAATTTTATGTCTTACAGGGCTTATACTGAGTTCAATATTGTGTAACTGTATTAACTCAACTGTGAACCTAGAAACTTGCACCCACGTGTGAAAGAGATGTACTCTTGCTCTGGGGTGTGTTACTGAATATGTTAAATCTGTAGTGAAATGCTTCTTCTAATCATGTAGTTATTAAAAAAATTTTGTTTAAAAGTAAAAATGAACTTCCCATTTGACCCAGTTATACCACTCCTTGGCATATACCCAAAGAACTCATCCTGTTGTAGAGACACGTGTACATCCACGTTTGTTGCTGCTCTCTTCACAATAGCTAAGAGATGGAAGCAACCTAAGTGTCCCTCAACTGACGAGTGGATAATGAAAATGCAGTTCATTTATACGATGGAGTTCTACTCAGCAGTAAAGAAAGATGAAATGATGAAATTTGCAGGTAAATGGATGGAACTAGAAACTGTTATGCTAGGTGAAGTAACACAGACTCAAAAAACACCAAACAACGTATGTTCTCCCTCATATGTGGATCCTAGCACCAAATCCTTATAAGTGAGTATGTATCCAGACATAACTGCAGGAACCAGGATAATGAAAAGGAACCAGGGAGGTAAAGTAAAAGAAAGAACCTGAGAGAGAAGAAGCAGTATATTCTAAAATGAAATGGAGATCTTTTTTAAAGGTTAAAACCTCATTCAGTTTTATGTCTCAAAGGATTTATACTGAGTACAATAATGTATGACTGTATTAATTCAACACTGTGAACCTAAAAGTTACAGCCAATTTTGAAAGAGAGAGAGGGAGGGAGAGGGGGGGAGAGAGAGAGAGAGAGAGAGAGAGAGAGAGAGAGAGAGAGAGAGAGAGAGAGAGAGAGAGAGAGAAAGAGAGAGAGATTAAATAGACCATGTAAACAACTGTCTACTTTTATTCCTTGGCAGAGGACTTCCTCAATCTATGATAGTAATGGGAGAAATCTTGACAGAGCCCATGGCTTTGAAAGAGTTAAAGGACTGTGATAATAAGACCAGGACTGTATCACCTTAAAAGTCAAAAATATACAGCTCAATTCCATATTTTCTATGACTTCAAGCAAGTTTATTTTTGGATTTTCCCTGTACCTTCTTCCCTCATAATGTATCTATATTTATTCTTTAAAATTCTTAAAAGCAACAGAAAATTTAACTACATTGTGGTTTAAACCATGCTTTGTGTGGTTTTTAGATTCTTCCATGTACTAAGACTTGTTTTATGGCCCAGAATATGATTTATTTTGAAGATGTTTAATATTCAAGGAACACATATTCTTCTGTTACTGGTTGGAATAGACTATAAATATTAATTACACCAAGATGGTTGACAATGTTTCATAGATATTTCACCTGTGTTTTGTGTATTTCTGTTCATTGTTGAAATATCTGACCATAGTTGCTGATTTTCCTATCTCTCTTTTAAGCTCTATTAGATTTGGCTTTATGAATTTTATATCACTGCTCTTTTCTATTTTTTTTAAATTTTTTGTTGAATTTTTGTGTATTTCATACAGAACATCATAGTCATCTTTATACCCCTTCCCCACTGGCACCCTCCCATAGCGCCCCCAATGGAGTTCATACATTCTGTCATTTGTGTTAAGGCCTGTCATGTCAAGTTAGTGTCCCCAGACATTCCTCAGAGCAAGTTCATCCACTGAGGTCTAGTCAGCCTATCTAGAGTCCCTCCCTTTAAGAAGATCAGCTCTACCTCACCCAGCAGTGACTAAGATTGGGGCCTGCTGCCCATTTCCACAGTTCTGTGCTAGATTTTTATCTGCTTGAGTTTGCATGGGTCTTGCGCATGCTGACACCATTGCTAGGTTCATATGAACAAGGCCCCAGGAGCTTGTAAGACTCTATTTCCATGTGGTCATGCACCTCCTCCCTGATTCTTACAGTCTTTCTGCCCCCTCTTCCGCAACAGTCCCTGAGACCTGGGTGGGTGGAATTTAATATAGGAGTCTTGTCCAAGAATCTATACCCCCATACCCTACAGACTCTTATTCTCTATACTTTGGCCATTTGTGGCCTTTTGTGTGAAAACTGTTTTAAAGTGTCTATACATTTAGGACTACCATGACTTGTTGGGGAATAGATTCATTTACCATTATATATCCTTTATTTTCCTGGATTATGTTCCTACTTCTGAAGTCTGCCTTTTTGATATTAGTTAATACAGCCATTCTATCTGTCATACAATTATTATTTACAGGATACATATTTTTTCATTGTTTTAACTTTTATGTCTTTATATTTACATTTTTCTTTTTAAAAATTGTATTTGTGTGGGGAGGGTGTGGTATGTGTATACAGCCATGGCATGTATACATGTGGAGGGCAGCTTGGATTCAGTTCTCTCTTTTCACCTTTATATGGATTCGAGGGATCCAACTCGGGTTTCGGGCTCTCATAGTAAATGCTTTACCTGCTAAGTCTTCTCATGGGCCCTAAATTTCTTTTCTTATAACATCCTGGGAGCTAGAGAGATGACTCAGAGGTTAAGAGCACTTAGCTACTCTTACAGAGGACCCAGGTTTGATTCCCAGCACCCACATGGCAGCTAGCAATTGTTTGTAACTCCAATTCCAGGGGATCTGACACCCTCCTCTGACCTCCATGGGCGTTGCACGACATGGGTGCACCTACTACCTACAATGAAGGCAATAAACTCATACACATAAAATAAAAATAATAAATAAAAAATATTAAAAATAAAGCATCCTTAGCTTAGTCATGCTTTATCTTCCACTCTAACAATTTGGACTTTTTAATTGAAGTGTTTATTCTTATTACATTAAATATATTTAATATTTGGGTTTAATCTTTTTCTTCTTTTCTATTTCTTCTGCTTACTCTTTATTTCCCTCTTTCTTTGGTGTTCTTTTGGTTATAATACCCTTGTGATTTCCTCTCTTCTCCGATATTAACTGATAAGCTGTAGTTCCTGTTTTAATTTTAAAATGGGCACTCCAGAATTCATAGTAAATAGCTTTAATATACCATCCCAAAACACTTCTTAAATGTATAACCTATGACTCTCTCATCCTGCACCTCCCCATCAGCTTGTACTATTGCATTCACATTTATTTAAAATCATGTTATCTATACAGTAAATCATTGGTTTTATTTAAGAGCTGGCTTTCTTCTAGAGAAGAAATCCAAATTTTAAAGTAGAATTTCTCAATTTAATATATTAGCAACCAGTTCAAAAAAATTAAAGACAAAATTCAAAGATCATTCTGTGTAGGTCAAAAACCATGTATCGGTTATTAAGGATATTGGATGAGAATATTATTCTGAAACTTCTTTATTTCCCTTATTCAAGTGGAGTGTAGATTTCTACACAGGAGTACCTTCTCATTAGTTCCTGCATCACGTTCCTTGAATAGACTTATCCTGGGCTTCATAGCCTTTTCTATGTTAGCAATCAATTAGATGTTTCCAGGCCTTTGCTATTACAGACAAGGTTGACAAAATCTTTCCACATATGTGTGTATATTTCTGTAGGACAGGTACTTTAAAAATGCAAAAGTTGGTAAGAGAGTAAGAGGATTTTAAATATTAAATGAAGCTGTATTTAGTTTCCCCCTTCTCCAAGTTCTGGTGAAGGGTGTCTCTGGGCTGCTCATAGAAAATTTGAGGCTAGGTGTCAAGATTTTCAGGGATTTTCACTGAAACAAAAATTGCAGCAAAATATAGCACATTGAATAGTTAATTTTGGACATATGTGGTTTTTAATTTTTAATATTTTATTATTTTTATGTGTATGAATGTTTTGTTTGCACATATGGAAGTGTGCCGTGTGTGTGCAATGCCCAAGGAGGCCAGAAGTGGGTATCTGATTCTGTGGAACTGGATTTACAAATGGTTTCTTTCCACCATGTGGGTGCTGGAAAGCAAATCTGGATCCTTAACTGCGTTTAACTGCTGGGTCATCTCTCCAGGCCCATGGCTTTTAATTTTTACAAAGAACTCTGTTGTACTTACTGATGTAAACACAGTGATCTAAATAGATCTCGGGATTTTTGTTTTGTAGGGTCAGATCTCAAAATTCTACTTCTACCTACCTGATAAGCTTCCTTATAGTGCTTTTTTTAAGAACTTTGAATATAAATGTGATATTATTTCTAGGAGTGATGTTAGAAATCATGAAATTAGGGGCTGGAGAGATGGCACAGTGGTTAAGAACACTGGTTGTTCTTGCAGAAGACCTGGGTTCGAATCCCAGCACCCACATGGCAGCTAACAAGTGTCCGTAACTCCAGTTCCAGGGGATCCGCGGGCATTGCACGACACGGGTGCACTTACCTACGTTCAGGCAATACACTCATACACATAAAACAAAAATAATAAATGAAAATTTTTTTAAAAAGAAAAAAATCATGAAATTCATCTTTCTTACTTTCTAAATGAAAAACAAACAAAAAGCAAAAACCAAAGCGACGACGGCAACCGAAACGCAGAGACACGGCTTGCCCGCCCAGTTCTTACCACATCTGTTTGAAATCTGGGTCTCATGAAATCTAGGTTCTTGATCTGGAGGGAAAATTAGCCCAAATACAGTACTGGAAACAGAAAACCACACCAATCTTAATTTAGGTGCTCATAATCTATGGAAATCTACCTCATAGAATATCTGATATTCATTATTGTTCTAGTTTAAGCATTTTTCTTTGACGGTCAGATCACTGATTTGTGAAAAAACAGACATTGTTACAGGGCAACTCTGATTATTATTATCATTATTATCATCATCATTATTACTAAATATTCCATTTCTGAAGTAAAACCTCCCTTCCTGGAACTTTTGAGCTCTTGAAACGTCCCACTATGTGTAGCATAGATGAACTGGTTTCCAGGCTGTTCACCATTGCAGCTCTTGCTGGCAAGATGTTCTTCTATCTCTTGGTGTCCCTAGTAGAATGTGCCTTGCTAAAGAAGGACAAGACCACACTCCTGCTGTGGTCTGACCAGTGCAGGGTGCTGTGGGGCCAGGTCTGCTTTGATCTGTTTTTTATGTTGCTATTAATAGAGTCTCAACCTGTTTGGTTTTCTTGGCAGCTGCATTCCTGAGCTGATGGTCAGTGGGAACACCATTCTTTTTTATTTTATTTTTTTCATTAACAATTAAACCAGGTCTCCTTCCATTTCTTTTCAAGTAATTGGTTGCACAAATGTATGTGTTGAAATACTATCTTTTAGCTTTTGGTTAAACATTCTTGTCTTTTAAAAGATATTTATTACTTTTTATTTTGCAGGCATGGGTGTATCGCCTGCACGTATGTAAGTGCATCCATGACATGCAATGCCCTCAGGGGTCAGAAGAGAATGTTAGATACCACTGAAACTGGAGTTACACATGGCTGGTTGTTACCCATTATATGGGTGCTGGGAATAGAACCCAGGTTCTCTACAACCCCTGCTTTTTACCACTGAGTCGTCTCTCCAGCATTCATTCTTGTCTTTGTAGAACATCTGAATGCCTATCTTGCTGATTTTATTCCTAACATGCCTTACACCAATTTTGTAAATAGGCTTCTCTACTTTTATAGAAATCATTAAAGAAGACACAGCAAGTCCCAGCGGGAGAGAGTAAATGATTTTGTTCAAGTTGATCATAATGATGAATTCACTAACAGTATTCAAACACAATCTTTATTTCTCTGAATTTGTTGTTTAAACATGAATGTAACACAAATACTATTAAATCCTCTTCTGAAATGAAGATGCTCTATAGTTTTGACATCCTTCCAATTTACTGCCTGGTTACCATTTTGAAAAGGAGAAATAGGGTTAGTTCCACATGGCTGGTTCTCAGCGAACCCATGCTGACTTTTAGTGATCCTCTCTCTATAAATATTAACTTACAGATCCAGTGAAGAAAAATAACTAAGGCAACCAATGCCAAAAAAATAATGCCAAAGGCAGGAAAAAAGTATTATTTTGGAAGCAGAAAGAACCGCCTTCCAGTAACTTGCTGCTTAAATCTCTGTTGATAGAGGTTGATGCCCAGAGCTGTGTTTAGGGAGAGGAATATACACATTGTGAAATTCAAAGGCTTCTGAAGGTCTCCGGAGGAGAGAGTAGTGGAACCTTTGTGAATGACATGGGCAACCTCCAGGAGAGCCCAAGACGTGCTGGGACTCAGACCAACTCTGTCCTCCCCCAAACTCCAAGCTCTCCCTCCCTCTCACTTGTCACCATTCTGCCCGCAGCCCTGAGAGGCAACTCTAGCCTTTTAAATAAGACAATTTGGATGAGAGACAAGCCTTTTCAGACTGAGAGATAAAAATAAAAATGTCAGTGATCAGAATTTCCACATATGGTCTCAAATGATA
The DNA here is from genome assembly GCF_000622305.1 of Nannospalax galili. Classification (NCBI taxonomy): domain Eukaryota; kingdom Metazoa; phylum Chordata; class Mammalia; order Rodentia; family Spalacidae; genus Nannospalax; species Nannospalax galili. Next base: position 3,596,574 of record NW_008360324.1, on the reverse strand, counting down.
GATGAAATTAAATCTGGCGATTGTCCTGGGCTGGAAGGACACAAGCAAGAAAGGCTGGAAGGAGTTTAGAGTTTTGATTTTTCTTTTCACCTCCAAAGTGATAATGAACTGTCCTCAAAACATCAAGCTCTTTCCGTTTTAAGGGCAGTAAACGTTGCCAGGTCTTGCTCATTTGCAGCCGACCTGCTCCCCGGAGATATTGTGCAGCCCCTCCCCCATTGCTGTGAATAGGTTTTCCCAGAATTCCAGGGCGGGAGTCCTCTACAGACTCCCCATCTGTTCCTAGGCATGCAGGGAATCTGGGTAACAATTACATTTGGGAATCACCTGTCAGGGCTCCGGAAGAAAGAGACCGAGACCCTGCAGACCAAGCCTCTGCACCAAGCCCTTGAAGATTTCTTTTTCTCCAAAACATTTCTGCTTTGGGTGTGGTTGGAGATTAGGAGAAAAGACTTGAAAGGGGAGGGAATGATTTGTGTCTCAGTTGAGAAGGGTCAAAGCTCAAGAGATGTTTGTTTTCTTTGACCCAAATGGGTGAACCCATTTTTGAGCCCAGAGCTCCATGGGAACACTCTCATCTTATACCCTAGAGCTCTGAATTATGAAGCCCTGAGATCTAGCTCAGGATTGTTCCAGCCTCCCTGTATCCACCTGAAAGTGGGAGGCAATATTATCTTTAAAATGACTTCCTAGCCAGGCATGATGGCTCATGCGTATAATCCCAGCACTTGGGACGCTGAGAAGAAGAAGATTGTGGTTCAAGGTCAGACTGGGCTATGTAGTATGTTCCCAGCTGGCCTATGCTATAGACCTAGAGTGAGATCTCAAAAAAGAAAAGCAGCCAGGCGTGGTGGCCCATGCCTTTAATCCCAGCACTTGGGAGGCAGAGGCAGGCTGATCTTTGTGAGTTCGATCGAGGCCAGCCTGGTCTACATAGTGAGTTCCAGGACAGTTGGGGCTACAGGGAGACCCTGTCTCAAAAAGACAAAAAAATAAATAAATAAAATAAAAAAAAGGCAAGCAAGCAATCAAACAGACTTTCATTGAGTCTTCTGATTTGAATAATTCAGAATCTAAAATATGATTTTATTCCATGATTCTCAAACTTGAACATGAATCAGAAACATCAGGAGGCTGTGTTAAAACAGGATTAGAGCCCACCTCCAGAGCCTGATTTACTTGGTCTGTGGTGAGGCCTGGGAATTTGCATGTCTAATGATTTCAGGGCGATGCTGTTCTGTTGGTTCAGCAACCACACTTCAGGAACCTCTGGCTTGGACCACAAAACACACAGAAGAACTCCCAGCAGGTTAGTGGTCATTCTTGGGAAGTGGCTTCCCATGGGTATGACTTCAGGCTCTGTTTAGCAAAGATGACAAGAGACTGAACTCAGACTTGACTGAACTTGATGACACAAGAATGATGGGCACTCAGAGGTCACAGTCTGCATCTTGAAAGATGACACTGGCGTTTGAGAAGATCCCACAGATGCTATGATCGGGTGATTGTGTCCCTGATAACCCTGGGCTGGCCTTATATATCCAATG
>NW_008360324.1:3575027-3590027 GCF_000622305.1 Nannospalax galili | reverse complement strand
GGCTTACAAAGGAATAAGAAGATGATCCACATGCATGTGATGAAGCAATCTACATCCTTCCCAAAGGGATGCAAAAGGCTCTGTGATGCTTTGGAAAGTATATCAGTTACCTTTCTTGTTTCTGTGACCAAACTATCTGAGATAAGATGGAAAAGGAAAAAGGACTAACTTTGGCTCATGGTTTCAGAGAGCTCAATCCATGGTCACTTAGATCCATATGCTTGGACAGAACATCACAGTGGAGGAGCTTCTTGACTGTGTGAGAGACAGGAATCAGAGAGACTGGGACAAGACACAGGCCCCAAGCACACATTCCCAGGGCCTACTTTCTCTAGCTAGGCTCTACCTCCTACTTTTTACCATCTTCCAATAATGTACTCATATGAATCTATCAAGGGATCAACTCATTGGTGAGAACAGAGCTGTCCGTATCGTAATCGCTTCCCCAAAGTCCATCAGTCCCAATGTGTGAGTCTATGGGGGTGAATTTCATATTCAAACCATCACAGAGCAAGCTACCCTGTCCAACACACACTAGACATTGTCATGAACATGTCTTAGCAGGTAACAGGAGAAACAGGGGTTCCTACATTCGATTTTACATAGATCTTTACTTGTTTCCTGACTTCTTTCTGACCTCACCTAATTTCTATTCAAGACTTGGATGCTTAGCCTCTGGTTTGCTACATCACAAGAAAACTGATATGCTTATTATAGGAATAACACGAGAGAGAAGCAGTCTTTCTACAGAACTGGGCCTTGCTCTGTCTCCTCTTTTATGTACCTGTCACCAGCATTAACACGCTGCACAGCCTTGGAATGAAGAGCAAAGAACTAAAGAGGCAGCAGTAACCAGACAGCTAGAGCCACAAACAGTACTCAGAGTCTACCTGGTTCATTGGTCCATAATAAATGCTCATCAAGAACTTGAGATTCAACATACTGTACTCTGAATGAAGAGTAGAATGTGTTAGACAGTCTTTGTCTTTAAGGAGCTTGCTGACATGTTGGAAAGGTCAGACCTTTAAACAAAATAACATAAACATTGATAATACTAAACAACAGTAACTGAAATCATATAAGACACATACATATAAGGGTGAGAGGTGAATGTGCGAGACTTTCAGTATTCCATCATTAGGAGAGATTTCATGAAAGAGTCAGGCCAGAGCAGGACCAAGGTGAGGGAGATTGTTGGGGTAAAAGGAGAGGATGGAAGAGAGGACAGAAAAACAGTTTTCACATGCTTATTTCTTTGTGCCAGCCATGTTAAATCTGTTATCTTTTGGCTTACATTGATGCCTCCCTAAAATGCTACCTCTGTCTCCTTCCCTCTGTCTCCCCATCTCTCTCTTCCTATCTTTCTGTCATTTGAGATGACTGAACGCTTGGTCATACTTACATGCTTCAAACTTGTTCTTAATGCCTTTCTCAACAATTCTGGGCTATGTTGAACTTTCCACTCTCTGCCTTCTTACAATAGGTAGATTCATGCCACACCTTGGGAAAATTAATTATACACTGCCTTATATTGTTTCCTAATGATTTTGTTCTGTGTCCCTAATGACACTTTAAGCTTCTTATGGGCAGGGTTGTGAGTGATGTTTCTTGTGTATCTAGCGCATTGTTAGATGTTCAGAGGATGGTAGTTGAGTATCTGATTGAGAATCATTAGTTCTCTAAAGTCATTCGAAACTTACAGAGAAGTCCAGAATATTCACATATTTAATGACCTGGGCAGTGTCTCTGTGTCCTTTTAGGATCCCCCTTTGTTTCCATTAAAACAACTGTCCCTTACTTTCATAAAACACACAATGTTCTTGGGAGTCTTACCAGCCTTCTCATCTTTATACCTACCATCTTGGGATTCCTTTACCTATTCTTTAAGACTCTTGGGCACCTTAAATTTTCAGTATTTCTTCAGAGACTGCTAGTATATTGTCAGACAATTGATTAAATAGGTCTGGTCTAAGTTGCAACATTTTTTAAGATCATTAACATAACTATAACTCTCTTGATTCTTCAGGATAAGAGGGCTGTTTCAAGTCAGAGAAACCACATTTTAAAATAAAGAAAACTGGGCTGGAGAGATGGCTCAGTGGTTAAGAACACTGGTTGTTCTTGTAGAAGATTCGGATTCGAATCTCAGCACCCACATGGAAGCTAACAACTGTGCTTAACTCCAGTTCCAGGGGATCCAACAGCTTCTTCTGTCCTCCATGGGCATTGCACGACACAGGTGCACTTGCCTACACACAGGCAATACACACATACACATAAAATAAAAATAACAAATAAATTATATATTTTTTTAAAGTTTAAAAAAAACTAGAAAATAAGTAAAGAGAGAGTGAATTATAAAAACATGAGGAGTTTCACGAAACTCAAGAAAAAGGATGAAACCCAAGCTAAGATGATGCCTTGACAAGCTGTCCATTGAGCTCGTTTTAACCCCCAATAGCCCCCTTCTCTCTCCTCTTCTACCATTTCTCCTTCCACGTCCTTCACTGGAGTCTCCTACTGCTCACCCCTGGCTCAATGTCCAAGGCTGCTAAAAAAGGGAAAGAATTTTCTGAGAACCTACACTTGGCTAAGTAGTGTCTTCCTGGATCCTTCTAGTGGTTCCGGGAAATGTAGATGCTGATTTACATATACATTTGTAAATGAAGCAGGATCAGTACCACATCTGTAGGCTTCACCCTGTCATAGCATCAGCAGACCTTCCTAATAAGTATCCATCTGTAGTGGAGAAATGGCTAATGTTGTGGGTCCCCGTGAGAAAAATATAATAAATAAAATAGAAATTCTGACTCTTCCATTAAAAAAAAACTGGACAGCACATGGAAAGGGCAGAAGAAAAATCTGATAAAGGATCTCATTAAAAAATGAGTTACAGATTACAGAGACTGTAATAAGAATGTGAGTCACTTTGTGAATATGGTGACCAAGAAAACAAAGACAAAATTAATCTACTTAATTACACTACTTAAGAATACACTGTCCAGAATGAGGAAACTGAGGTCCCACTCTGCTCTGCTGACTTTGCAGGACTGTTTTAAGTCTGTAGACTCAGCAGTCTGGAGTACCCGTGGTGCTGGAGAATTTGACATACATCATGCGTGCTGTTTGAGGAACTGTTAGAAGAAGTGGAGAGTGGACCCGAACCTGGAGGCAGAGGCTGTCAGTGGGTCTGGGTCTTGATTTTTGGACCTCTATCATGTGGAAGGCACAGGCAAAGTACCTAAGGACCTGTTAAGACTTTTAGGCAGACACACTTCAGCTCAGCATATTGTAGACATTTTAGGAGCACTGGCCAACTCTGGAAGAGAGAGAGTGACCGATGATTTGCTAAAACTCTTACAGGTGGGTGGGGATGAAGGGCAGAAATTAAAGAAGGTGAATTTGAAATAGACTGTGACAGATTCCTAGCAACGAGTGATTATGACGTTCAAGTGGGAAGGGAATCCTTCCTTTGTTTTCAGTGCTGAGGGTGGAGCCCAGGGCCTGGGACAGGCTAAGCAAGCACTCGGCCACGGAGACACATTCCAGACCAGGCATCTATTTGATAGGTGAAGACACCAAAGCCCAGGTGACTGAGTAGCCTGCCTGAGGAGATGAGGGTGGACAACACCCCACCTAGCCGTGGCCATCTTCTGGTGAGGCTGTCACAAGGAGGGACTCCTCCTCATGAAACACAGGTTGGATTCTTTAACCATAAAGCATGCAACAGAGTATCATTGTTGTGTTTTATTAGGTAGGCAGAGAGATCTAGGCCCCCAACTCCTTCCATTCAACCTCATCCCATCTTTGAAGGACAAACAGAGAGAGAGAGAGAGAGAGAGAGAGAGAGAGAGAGAGAGAGAGAGAGACTCACTTCCAACCTGCAAATGGAAAAATGGGAACTAAAAACTCATGTCAGTGACTGGCCATACTGAACTATTCAAGGTTGGGGATGCAGTATAAGCTTCTTGTCGAGAGGAGAAAGACAGGAAGAGAAAGACTCAGGGGTCTTAATGGGTTGCCTAGGTAGTACTTTCAGAAAGGTCTGCAGAAGCTCCTGCTAGCAGTGGCTCTGAACGTGAGTACTACGTTCAGAAATTCACAATACAATACTTCTCAAATGCAGCATTACAGTCAAAGGATATGTCCATTTGCATTTTTTAAAAAAACATAACATTTGTTTTATGATGAATTCATTGGTTCCTTAAAATTGACTACTTTTATCCTTTTGTGTGTTTTTGTGCCTGTGATAGCTTTTTCTTCCTTGAAAAAAATTATAATCCATATACCTATAGGGTTATAATCTACAACCCTATAATTCACTTTGAATTATGTAATGAATTGGTTTTTGATATATTCAAAGCCATTCAGTCATCACTGCTAATTCCAGGACATTTCATCACTTCACGAAGAAACTCTACACCCATTAGCAATTGCTTCTTCTTTTCCTCCATTCTCCACAGCCCAGCAACCACCAGTCTACTTTCTATGGCTTTTCACACTCTGGACATTTTGTAGAAATGAAATCATACAAAGTATAGTCTTTGAGGGAAGCTTTCTTCAAAATAATGTCTTTAAGCTTCAACTATGTTATATGGTGTGTCATCCTTTTCAAGGCCAAGTAGTATTCCATCGTGTGCTATTTTCTGTTCTTGTCATCAGTTGACGGTCATTTGAATCACTTCTGCTTTTTGAATAACATTTCTATGGACAATTGTGTCTATATTTTGCATATATATTTTAATATACCTGGGAGTGGGTTTTCAGATTATACGGTACCTTTGTGTTTAATCTTTTGAGGAACTGCCTGTTTTCCTAACAGTTACACCAGCTGCATTTTATAATACTTTGAGCAATGTATGGGGAATCCAAGTTCTTTAGGTCCTTGTCAACACTAGGAAGGCCAAAAACCTTAGGCCCTCAAGTGATAGCTCAGTGTTTTGGAGGACTGCTTCATGTTCCAGTCTTTGTTTTGTTTTGTTTTTATTATAGTCATCCCATTGGTATCTGTGTGCTTTTGATTTACAGTCTTTAGAGGAGGCTAATGGTGTCAACTATCTTTCAATATGCTGTTGGATACATATGTCTTTATTAGGGAAATCAGCAATCAGATCGCTGGCCAACTTTTATTGTTATTTATCTCTTTATTCCCATCACACTTTTGAAATCATAATAATCTGATATAACCTTTCTCAGGAATGGGCTCATTATAACCACTCAGTCTCAGATGCAAACGTGGACCATGAAAAGGGTGGTCCTAGAGCAAACTGTGTTCCTACTTTGAAATGGAGGGAGTAGACTATAGGTTGTTTCATACATGTGTTGTCAGTCCAAAGAGATGATGGGATAAGTTTTAGATCCTTGAAGAGACAAATAAGTACTCATAGAGAGACAGCACAGTCGTACAATAGCTCTTGGTCCTTGAGAAACATAGCTCAGTACCTCCACTAGAGCCTCTAATGTGAACTCAGTGTTTTAGACTACTGCTTCATGTTAATTCCAGCCTACGAACTACAGAAGGAGCAAGTTCTCCACTCTGGCTCTGGCTCTACATGGTCTTGTTAAGTAATCCACATCACTTGCTACTCCCGGCCCTTAGCTTTTTTATCAATGAACTCTTTCCCAGTGCCATCCTTCACTAAACAAGAGCAAGAATGCTTTACCTCTTTAAACTCCTAACAGAGAGGAGGAAAGGAGCCCCAAAATGCCTTGTCTAGAAGTCTTCAGGAGGACTGTGGACTCGGCCTTCCTGGCATGGCTAACCCTCAGCTAACACAGACAACAGCCTCCGCAGGTTAAGTTCTAGGCTCAGAGTGCTTCAAATGTGTCTGTGCTAAACTGGCTTACTGGGAAAGCCTGCTCTCTGCCCTCAGGCAAGTTTCCATGTGAGATGGGTTGCATATTTCAAAGTTTCCAATGAGCAAGTATTCTGCTTTCTATTATAAACTGACCAGCACAGAGTGGTGGCTGCCAGAAAGAAAAGAAGGGGGAAAGCTGGGTGAGTAAAACACAATAATTATTATAATTAATAATAATTTGGCATTGGTAAATCTGTCCCTCAGATAAAACAGTAATCTCTCCAGTTAGCATGCTAGGTACCAGTGGAGAGAGAAATCCATGGCATCTACACAAATTCTGTTTTCTCCCAACCCTAAGCCCTGGTGGGCATCTGCTCAGTTTGCGTGTTTGAAGTGGGCTTGCTGTGGGAAATCTTTCCTTGTGGTTTTGCCTACAATTAAAGTATTAGAGAAGGGGTTAGAATCCAAAGCGCAAACATATGCAGACCAGACAACTAGGCTGAAGGAGGCCAGCTTTGGAGCTAAAAAGAAAGAAGCAAGATTGCATAGTGCCACAAGTCAGGTTATCCATCCATGTCATGAAAGGCTGTGCCCACAGCTGCTCAGGTGCAGAGTTTAGAAGGAATCTGCCAGAGGCCAAAGGGAGAATGAGGTAGGATTCTCAAGCAAACTATGCATTTGAAAACAAACAGAAGTTGGTAAATTGTCAATACTACACTAGTGGTGGTCAGATGGACAACATTTTTGGTGGTTCTGGAATGACACCTAGAGATGCTGATTTACATATAGATTTGAAAATGAAGCAGGATCAGCACCTCCATACCATCATGTGACTTTTTTACTATCTTTCTGCAGCTATGTGCCCCTTATGCATCTAAGTCCCCTTTCTCATTGCTCACTCTCCCAGAATGTGCCTCTGCATTTCGTAATACCCCTCAGTGGAACACAAGGATTCAGAAAATGCCCAAGAATCTGGTTCCTGGACCATCTTGCACACATTCTGTATGTGCTTCTCCTCGATGACTTCCATCCATCCTTCAAGCTCAGGGGGATGATGTCTCCTCCTTGCAACCCTCTCTGACTCATCCAGTACCTCTTGGACTCTTTGACTCAGTTTCCCACATACAACCCATCACAGTGGACTCTTAAATGTTTGTGAACACGCGCTAGCTTTTAGTTTAGTTTCTGTCCTTGCATTCTAACACTGTGTTAGGTGTGATAGCCCTTAGAAAATATTTGGTGGATCTCATTTATCAGGCCCTTTGCTCTTCTGTGATGAGTTTGCAGGGCTTACTGAGCCTAAGATATGTTGTCAGAGTAGTATACTGGCTATCCTAATCTACCTGCCTATGTAATTCCTAGGTTGTTAGCAACATTTTGGGGTAGCAACACCCAGAAAGGATCATTTAATAGTATTAGGGTTGCTTCTTGGGAGGATTCTGGTACAATAGAGCTTTTTCTTACCTGAGCCAGTATTTATCATGAGTAAGTCTATGCTAGGAAAACCATGTGGGCAAGGCTTGCACTACATGGGCAGAGCTGATTGAAAGTTATTCTGGGCCGTAATATTAATCTTAACTACCTGATTCAAAAAGAATACTTTGATCCAAAATACAGATCTACTCTGTACCTTAGAGAGGGATTCAGTCTTCCATTGTTCAAGGGGGTGTTTTGGCAATGAAGAGTGGATGAACATTGGGCTCAGCATTAGAGGGTCTGGATTCTAATTAATGATGTCATTAGTTCATTAACTTGTTAAATGACCTCCCAAAACCACAGCACCCCTCAGAGATTTAGCCTTTGCCCATATTAAATAAGAGGTTTTCATGAGACAGTCATCAAAGTCCTATAAGCTCTGACATGGTACGAATGTATGCAAGAAGTTTCTAGACCCTGTTTTCCATTCCTAGATAAAAGAAGTAAAGAGAATGATAGTATTGCGATACAGAAGTGAAAATAAAGGTTGTCAAGTCAGTCTTGGGTCTTGTCCATGCATCTATCTGTCCACCTGTCCAACATACACTGATTGAATACTTTGTGCCAAGCTCTGTTATAAACACCAAGAATATAGCAAACAACTATAATAACAACATGAAGTCTTAACAGTGAAGTTTAACTCCTAATCATATAATGTAGATAATATGCAAATCAAACAATATGTATTTAATATGTTGGGACTAGGGATGTAGTTCAGTTAGGAGCGTGCTTGCCTAATATGTATGGAGCCATATAGTCAATCCCCAGCACTCCATGGAGAGTGATGGTACACACCTGTAATCCTAGCACCCAGTTACAGTCCTATAAACTCTTAGATAATGATAGTATCATCAGCTGCTCAGCAAAATATGTGGAGTCAGAAGGTGGAGAATTTCAAGGTCATTTTTAGCTACACAGTGAATACCTAAGTGATACATAAGTGATACATAGACAGATATATAGATACATAGGATATATCTATATATTATGTATACAGCACTTAAGAAGATGATGCTTGAAGCTAGACAGGGTTCATACTACATACCCCCATGTCACAGTTCCATGTAGACTATAGTAATATGGGTGGGGATGAGTTCTGCAAAGAAAAGCAAGCAAGCTTTGATATAGTGATGGAAGGAGCTACTTAGGATTTGGCTTCAAGTCATTTTGAGTGAAGTAAAAGAATGGGCCAGAGAAGTTTCTTCTTGAAGCAGAGGGCAATTAGCACAGAGACCCACAACTGGTCAATGTGCAGAAAATAAGAGACAGAGTGCTCAGCCCTAAAAGGAACACCACTATGCCTTCTTCTCCCAAGGCTTGGGGATCATTGTGGAAGATGAAGCAGAAAGATTGCAAGAGCCACAGGTAATAGATGAATGCAAGCAAACAGTGTTGCCTGGACACCACAGGACAGTTGTACATACAAACCCACAGCACTTTTGACAGCATGCACAAGACCTGTACGAGCCCAAGTCAGACAAAAACACAGCATGGATGGGGGAGGTGGGCAAGAAGTCCTAATCCTAACTGAAGATTTATAGACAATTACTAGCTACTGGAAGAGGAAAAGCCAGTTTCTTTAAGGGTGTGATGACTGTAGGTTGACCAGACTCCAAGGAATAGACCCAAGAGCATTTGGGGAACAAAAATTAGACTCGATAGGCCTTTTAAAAAAAGGAAAAAACATCACAGAGGGCATGAAGCCTGGAGGGACAACAAGGGTGGGAGTAGAGACGGAGGGGTCTGAGTATGATCATAACATTGCATGAAATTCTCAAAAAATCAATAAAAATTAAAATAAAGATAAAGAAAATTGAACAATAAAATTTAAAAATTAAGAAAAGGGCAAACAGACCCTACAAGCAATCTGGAGAAAGAACAAGGTCGGCAGTAGAAATATAGAACTGAGGTCCAGACACAGGAATGGACTCAATCTATTTGAGGAAGAGCTTAAGGATGTTGTATACCTGTAATCTCCTAGACAGCGATGGCATCATAAAGCTAATACATCTCATAGCACCAAGGCGGAGTGTCTTGGGCTGCCTGTCTCTGCCACTCCCTTTGTCTTCCTCTCCCGTAACATCTCTACCTTGCTTCCATTCATTCATGAAATGCTCAGCAAGCATCAGTCATAGTACCAACCATCACAGAGTTTCCCCTGTTGACTTTCTGCTCTTATAGGGTTATATACTATTTCTATTCTTTTAATATCAGAGTGCAGAGAGCATGCTAGAAAACCACAAGGAAAAAGTAGAGAGGAACCGTCAAACACACCTGAGGAAATCCATGAGCCACTTGGCCTTAGCTCTCAATGTGGAGAGTGTCTTTGGCTACATTTTTGAGCCGTGTCTTATCTTTGATTTCATCACAGAGAATTTCACTTTCCATTTTATATAATCTTTTTCTTATACAAAACAGAGTTCAGGGTCATAGGGCAGTTTAAAATGGGCAAAGGCTCAACCAACAATTAGTTCATAGATGCATGGGTGCTAGGTCAGAAGGAGAGATGTGTACCATAGGGCTTTTTCCCCAGCCAGGAGAACAAGGTTTGCACAGATCCATCTCCAGTAAAGTTGGGATATCATAAATGTTCAAAGGCAGGGACTGCAAGACACAGAAGAAACTGAGGGGAACATAATAACTATGGTCTGAAGTGATTAGAAAAATATTCAGAAAAACTGGGGCTTGAGGATAAGTAGGATTTTGCCAATGAGAGTCAGGAGGATGAAAGGAAGGGAACCAGACACACAGAGGGTAAGTTCAGGAGACTCTATGGGGAACTGGGAGTCACATAGCTCAAGAGGACCAGAAAGCAGATTGGGGACAGAATCGCGATTCATGAAGTTTAGGTATTTTAATAGGCCTGAAGGAAATTCCAGCCGCCATATTTAAAGGTTCATTTTTTGAGCAAGCACGGAGCACCAATTCACTGCCCACCGTGATCCATCCCAGGAAGGCCCATTCAGAGAGGTTCTGCCATCACCATCAGCATCACTCAGACACAAGCTAAGCCCCATGCCCAAGCTTTCCTAACTACTGTTATAGACACATTTGAAAAATTTCACTTAAATAAGGAACTAGAAGAAAAACTAGGAAATGTGTGAACAAAGAACTTGACTTTGCCGTTTAATTTCCCCAGAGCTTAGTTTAACACTACACATTACACACACACACATACACACACACACACACATACATACACACTACACACACACACATATACACACACACATACATACACACTACACACACACACTACACACACACACCACACACACACACACCACACACACACACACTACACACACACACCACACACACACACACACTACACACACACACATACATACACACTACACACACACACATATACACACACATACATACACACTACACACACACACTACACACACACACCACACACACACTACACACACACACACCACACACACACCACACACACCACACACACACACACACACACCACACACACACACACTACACACACACACCACACACACACACACACTACACACACACACACAGACACACACACATTTATAATTGCATTTTTAATATCTCTGAAGATTATTTTAGATTTCTTTACTTTTACTTATGTGTTTGTGCGAGTGCATGTCACATGTACAGACAAGTGCCCAAGGAGGCCAGAAGAAATCCTGTCAGATCCCCCCAGCTCAATTTACAGGTGGTTGTGAGACACCCTCTGAGGATGCTAAGAATTGAACTCAGGTCCTCTGGAAGAGGAGCAAGTCTTACCCCCTGAGTCATCTCTCCAGTCCCTATTTCTGAAGTTTTAATTTGCAGCACTTCTCCTGGCTTGGATGATATTTTCTAGGAAGTATAGAAAGCTGTGTCCTGTCTGCCTGCCTCCCGGAATGTGAATGTGAAACTTGCTTGTAAAATGAGAAACATCCCAATAAGCAAAACCCAATAAAAAAGAGGTCACTACTGGCCTTCCTCAATTATCTGGTCTCAATTCCTAATCATTGGAGAAAGTCAGCCCTCCAATAAGTTCTCGTTGGAGTCCCTGAGAAGGCTCAGAGAGAGAGAAGATTAAATGGCATTAACTCAACAAGCAAATACTGGCATCCCAGGGACACCTGGGACAAATCTTTGCTATTGATTAAAGGAATTAGTGGTCTGGGAATGTAGAGTATACAAAAAGAAGGGAAAAGCAATCCTTTTCCACAAGTCCAGGCACAGACCAGACATTCACCAGTTTCTTTTTCCCTGCTCATACGTACTTGTGGCTCCATGGGCTGAATTTCCAGAAGGAGCCCCTTAGACACAGAGACCCCTGTCTAGAGGACACGCCCTCCCCAGAAGAGCACTTTGCTCTATGTCATTCTACAATCTCCTTTGAGTCCAGTAGCCGATGGCCAGGCAGACAACACACCAGGAGAGGTGAGAGGGCGATCAGTCTCTACTCTGTCTGAAGAGGGCATGCTGAAGTCTGAGCCGGTAAACTCACCAGATTGCCTATATTTTGTTTACACCACTCAAAGCCGTGAAAAATAAATAGCATTTAGAGAGTAGGAAGGGAATAATAGAATGGGTTCCAGGGCTGGGACCTGGGTGAGGAAAGCTAAGTGCCTTGTGAGTAACAGGACTAAATGTAAAAAGGAATGCATTCATTAGAGGACCTTATTATAGTCCTAATTTGCCACACCACCCTAACAGATCTTAGGTAAATCTTTGAATATCCCTGATCTGCAGTACCGCCAAACACATATGATACAGCTGCATGTTGAACTAGAAACATTTCTGCAGCATTTAATTATAAATCTCTTTCACATATATGATGTCATGTGTTCTCACTATCACTTGGACATTCATTATCAGTATTATTGTTATTATGTGATTTAAACTAGAGCTATCTAAAACTAAGAGTGTAACTTGATGAAGAGGCAGGAGTGTTAGCACCTGGGAATAGCTTGCTGTAGAAATTTAGGTTTTACTTCAATTCTTTGTGTGTGTGTGTGTGTGTGTGTGTGTGTATGTGTGTGTGTGTGTGTGTGTGTGTGTTTTGCCTGCATGTATGTAAAAACACTCATGTTGTACAAAGCCCACAGAGGCCAGAAGAAGGTGTCAGATCCCCTGGAATTGAAGTTACTTGGCTCTTTGCTGCTACGTGAGTGCTTGGAAACAAATCCAGGTCCTCTGCAAGAGCAATCAGTGCTCTAACCACTGATCCATCTTTCCAGCCCCCTGCTTCAATTCTTATTACTCACGTCTGTGTCTTAAGTGGCACTCTTGTTTTATTATCTGGGTCTTTGAATGACAGCGGTGACTGCAGAATGCTAACCAGGAATTGTGCATCTCCATCCCATGGACTGTTGTTCCAATAGGGTGTGATTCAGTGGAGTCAGCACAGACCTCCAAGTTTCAGGAACATTTCAGTGGAACAGGAGAATGTACCACTTTGAGAAAGAAGAATAAAGGAGAGATTTTGCTGTTCTATCAGAGTCAGAGAGGAACTGGAGAAAAAGTGGATTGAAAAAGTTTACTTTTCATGGATTAGTTCACAGTATCTACAGATATCTAAATTAGTGAATAAGATCCATTATGATCTTTCTCAATGAAGAAGAGATAAGTTTAGGAAATAACTTCTGAAATGGTGGGGTAAGGACTCTGAAAATATGTTTCTCGGTAAAGTAATTCAGACACTTTGAAAATTGTGAAAATCAATTTATCAGAACTCTGGAATATATCGAAGGCTTGCTACAAACTCAAGGGCCATTTATTAAGGAAAAAAAAAACTGTTTGAATCTCAATAAGAACAGTACTATGTGCTTAAATCTTCCTTGTTTCACCTGTCCCTCTTCAACTCTATGATAGTCTTGAACAGCAACAGCTTTCCAATTATGTGGCTGTGAAAGCTAGCTTCCCAACAGCTCCCTTTAAAAAGAAATAATTTTAGAGCTTTCCCTGAACCTCCATCCCCATAAAATGATCACTATCAGATGTGGCTGGCAGCTCCCTGGAAAAGCCTTGTTCACAGGACGTGTCTCAATTGTATTTCACTCAGAGCTGACAAGTCTAGTTCCAAAGTGTTAGTTGAAAAAAACAAAATCAATGGCAATTGTTTAACATTGCAGCTGCCTGATGTAGCAATGTGAAGTGGGGCAAATAGCACTGTACCAAGTATTCAAAGAGAATTCTGTGAATGAGATGTCCATGATGCTATTGAAAATTTCTGGTATATTCTCAATACGTCAGAGTACTGCATGTACTTGAAAACCTTGAAAAGGCCTTCATTTTTCACCTCTGGCTGATAATGGGGATGGGGAGGGGTATGAAGACCAAGGTAGAACTCAAAATTCAACCCTGTGGTGGTTTGAATGAGAATGTCTCCCATAGGCTCCAAGTATGTGAATACTTAGCCCCAGTTGCTGGTGGCATTTGTGGAGGTTTAGGAGGTGTGGCCTTGCTGGAGGAAGCAGGTCACTGGACACTGGGAGAGAGGGATGCTTTGAGAGTCCAAAGCCCTGCCCCATACCCAGCTCCACTCTCCACTTCCTGTGCCTCCTTGAAGATGTGAGCCATCAGCTCTCAACGTTCTGGCCCTGCTGCCTCCTGCCATACCTTCCCACCATGATGGATTCTTGTCCTTCTGGAACCATAATCCAAATAAACTCTTCCTTTGTAAACTGCCTTTGTCATGGTGTTTTATTACAGCAACATAAAAGTAACTAATAGAAATATCCAACAGACAACAAAAAGTAAGAGCCACTGGCTAAAGGCATTTAAGAATCTAATGACTAGCAGCCAGGAATTCAACCAATCAATGCAGAATTCAACAGCTGCACCTACTAAAGCTACAAACTGTACAGATACAGTTCAAGAGAGATACTAAACAAAGAATTAAAATAATAACAACCAGAAAGAATGACATCATTTGGACAGAAAGGAAATCTGATATGGAGAGTTACTATATTCTATAATTTAACTGTCCAGTTTTCAACAAAAATTACGAGACACAAGAAACAGGAGATTATGGCATGCATGCAGGAGAAAAGGCAGTAACAGAAATTTTCTTTGAAGAGATCCAGATTGGACTAATAAACAAAGCTATTAAGACAGTTACAATAGGGGGCTAGAGAGATGGCTCAACAGTTAAGAACGCTGGCTGTTCTTGCAGAAGACTCAGGTTCAAATCCCAGCTCCCACAAGGCAGCTAACAACTGTCCATAACTCCATTTCCAGGGGCTCCAACAGTCTCTTCTGTCCTCCCTGAGCATTGCATGACATGGGTGCACTTACCTACACGTAGGCAATACACAATACACGTAAAATAAAAATAACAAATAAAATATTTTTTGAAAAAGACAGTTACTCTAAATATACACAAATCACTAAAGGAAACAATATATAAACTAAAGGAAAATGGGGGAATGGTGTCTTCTCAGAACACAAATAGGAGATAGAAAATATTTTATTAATCATTTAATTTTTTAAATTTTTAATAACTACATGATTAGAAGAAGCATTTGATTACAGCTTTAACGTATTCAGTAACACACTCCAGAGCAAGAGTACATCTCTTTCACAAGTGGGTGCAAGTTTCTAGGTTCACAGTTGAGTTAATACAGTTATACAATATTGAACTCAGTGTAAGCCCTGTAAGACATTAAATTGAATAAGTTTTTAACCTTTAAAAAAGATCTCCATTTCATTTTAGAATATATTGTTCCTTGCAGAAAGA
>NW_008360324.1:3573297-3574601 GCF_000622305.1 Nannospalax galili | reverse complement strand
TCAGTTGTCTATATTCCTTTGGATAAGATTGGGGTCTGCTATTCATTTTCCCAGTTCTATGCTAGGTTACTATCTGGGAATCCCTTTGGCCACCCTGGCCAACAACTCAAAAGAAGGTATCGCCTGTCTGGCATTGTTGCTTGTTACGTAACCTTTAGCTATACATATGGACTCTTAAAAATTATATTGGCCCCTTTAATCTTTGGTTATTCTTTCCTTTTGGGTGTTTAAGGCCATACAGTTGGTCCAGATAAACCAATTTATTTTTACTCTTAAGGTTGTTTAAGGATCTGTTCCTCAGGGGTCACATGGGCTTGGGAGGAGCCATTGGCTTCTTTCTTTTACCAGTTCTGTCTATGTGAAGATAAGTCAAAAGCTCTGCTCATCCATGGTTGGCTTTGCTTGAAAGCATGGAGGAAATTATTCCTCTGTGTTGACCCTCCTCTTTGTAGACTAGACACTCGTTCAAGTCCATCTGGTGGGGTCTCCTCGGCCTCCTTGATCAAGAGGACAGGTGACCCACAACAGTTACAGAACATTTTGAGAGATGTTCATAGTTCTCTGGAACCAGTTGACCTAGGAGGGCAAGGAGCAAAAACTGTCCTTTATGTCCCTCTGACCAAATTATTATAGGCCTCAAACTATGTCTGTTAAACATCCAAGAAGGTTAGTTCGACCACTCTGGTACTTTTAATTACTGGGTGTCATGTACATAAATCTTGGGCAAAGACCAATTGTTCTCAGATAAACCTTACCTAGACATATATTTCTCGATCTGCAATGTATAATTTGTCAATAGGTGGTTGGAGTAATATGGGTCCCTCTGGTTTTTAAAACTAGCTAGGCATTATTTATTTTTCGCATTGTCTCACCCCTCCATCATGGTTTTCCCTCTTAAGGTGCCCCCACTTCCCTCCTTTCTCCCTTAATAATACCCTTCTCCTACAGTCCTACCTCTCTTGAGCTCCTTCTTTCCCTTTATCCCCTAGGTTCCTTGTATACCCTTCCCTCTCCCCTCCCTTAAACTAAACCAATTTTTATCCATATCACCCTTATTAAGGCCTGTTTCCTACTGTTCTTCTCTTTCAGGTTCTTTCTTTTCCTTTACCTCCCTGTTTCCATTCCATTATCCTGGTTCCTGTAGTTATGCCTGAATACGTACTCACTTATCAGGGGTTGGTTCGAGGATCCACATATGAGGGAGAACATATATCTTTTTTTTCTGAGTCTGTGTTACTTCACTTAGTATAACAGTTTCTAGTTCCATCCATTTACCTGCAAATTTCATGATTTCATCTTTCTTT
>NW_008360324.1:3571835-3572493 GCF_000622305.1 Nannospalax galili | reverse complement strand
TTCCATTGATCTATGGGTCTATTTTTGTGCCAGTACCATGTTGTTTTTTTTACTATAGCTCTGAAATACAGCTTAAAATCTGGTATAGTAATCCCCCAATGCATTGCTCTTAGTGCTCAGGGTTGTTTTGACTATCTGTGGTCTTTTGTGCTTCCATATGAATCTTAGGATGATTTTTCCCAAGTCTGTGAAAAATGACATGGGGATTTTGATTGGCATTGCATTGCCTATAAATGACTTTTGTTAGGATGGTCATTTTCACAATATTAATTCTTCCAATCCATGAGCATAGGAGAGCCTTCTATCTTCTGATGTCTTCCTCAATCTCCTTCTTTAAAGATTTTTAAACTGTCATTGTAGAGTTTTTTAATATCTTTGGTCAGGTTTATTCCGAGAATTTTTTTTTTTTTGCAGCTACTGTGAAGGGGAGTGTTTCCATGTGCTCTTCCTCTGATTGCTTGTTATTGGTATATAGAAAGGCTACAGACTTTTGTAAGTTAATTTTGTAACCTGCCACTTTACTGAACGTGTTAATAATCACTAGGTGTTTTGGCATCTCTTAGATATAATAGCATATCATCTGCAAAAAAGGGATAATTTTATCTCTTCTTTTCCAATTATTACTCCTTTAATTTCCTTCTCTTGTCTTATTGCTCTT
>NW_008360324.1:3570344-3571394 GCF_000622305.1 Nannospalax galili | reverse complement strand
TCTCCCTCCATTTCTATCTTTTTGAATAAATTAAGTAGTATTGGATGTAGATCTTTAAATGTCTGATAGAATTCTGCTGTAAATCCATCTGATCCTGGGCTTTTTTTAGTCAGGAGGTTTTATACTACTGTTTCAATTTCTTTTGGTGTTGAGGGTCTGTTTAAGCTGTTAATCTCTTCTTGGTTTAGTTTTGGTGGTTCCCATGCTTTTAGATACCCATCCATTTCTTTTAGGTTTTCAAATTTAGTAGCATATAGTTTTTAAATAATTCCCTTATAATGTTCTGGATCTTTGTGGTGTCTCTTGTGATGTTTCCCCTTTCATCTCTGATTTTGTTCATTTGGAGGTATTCTTTCTTCCTTTTGGTTAACTGGGCTAGCGGTCTGTCAATCTTGTTTATCTTTTCAAAGAACCAGCTCTTAGATTCATTGATTTTTTTGTATCATTTTCTTTGCTTTGATTTCATTAATTTCTGCCCTGATTTTTGTTATTTCTTCTTGTCTGCTGGGTTTGGGTTTCATTTGTTGTTGCTTTTCAAGTGTGTTGAGTTGCAATGTTGTCATTCATTTGTGTTCTTCCCGATTTTTTGATGTAGGTACTTAGAGCTATAAACTTCCCTCTAAGGACCGCTTTCAGCGTGTTCCAGAGGTTTTGTTGTGTTATACTTTTCATTTAGTTCTAGGAATATTTTTATTTCTTTCTTAATTTCTCTTTTGACCCATTCATCATATAGGAGTGTGTTGTTTAATCTCCATATGTTCATGTGGTGATTAGTGCTTCTTCTGGTGTTGATTGTAAGCTTTATTGCATTGTGGTCTGAAAGAATGCATGGCATTATGAGGTTTGTGTTGTGCCCCAGTATATGGTTAATTTTGGAGAAGGTTCCATGGGGTGCTGAATAGAAAATATGTCCTTCGGTGCCTGGGTGGAATACTCAGTAGGTGTCTGTTAAGTCCATTTGATATATGGTATTGTTTAATTCAGATGTCTCTCTGTTAACTCTCTGCCCTGTTGACCTATCTAATGGAGACAGTGGGGTATTGAAGTCCC